>NW_016690320.1:280698-412742 GCF_001604755.1 Lepidothrix coronata
TGGCAGTTAAATATCTGGGTGAGGGGATATGGAAGATCCAGATTTCAGAATGGGTCTGCACTAATCCTGTGTCTGCACAGGGGGTCACTGAAGCTGAGCTGAAAGTTCAGTACTTTCACAGAAACCAGATGTTAAATATGTATTTGATATAATTGCATTTATTTATTTTGGCCTTTTGTTATGTCTCAGCTGAAGATTCAAAACTGCACCGAAGTCAAGTCGAAAATCCCGTGACTACAATGTTGTAGCAGTTATCTGGGGTGTGCAGCACCTCCTGTGACAGATTAAGCAGTGGGTTTCTGTTTCAGGTTAGGGCATGAGCTGAAGCTTGCTGATGGGAGGGGAAAGTATTGTCAAAAGAAGGATTTCTGTTTGTACCTCACTGCCACTGTGTAGCAGTGCTACTCGTGGTCGGAAAGAAGCGGAAGGTGTTGTTATTTCAGTCAGCAAAGAGGGGTGATAAGCTGTGAGCAACTCTGACGTGACAGATGATTTGCAATAGAAAGGCTGCACAGATGTGTTAACAAACCTGATAGCAGCAGATATGTGGAGTGTTAGGCTGTATCTGTTTAAGGAACGGATTTTTACTGGAGAAGATAATATTTCTTGCTTCTTGTCTCTTGTGTTCCTCTCACCCAGAGTTCAGTGGACTGATTTCCTATTGGTCCTTGCATGTCAGCAGAAATCTTGGGGGTTTGCATAATGATGAGTTTTATGAATTTTTAAACATTAAAGAGGGTTTTTGTGGTTTTTCCTCAATTTTCTCCTGACCTAAGGAATAGTCACTAAAGGGCAACTTTAAAAAAAATTATGTTTTTTTCTCTTCATTTTTACAAATTTGCATCTATTTTGTTTAATATGTTTCTTGACGCTGGATGTTATTATGCTTGATTGACCTGAACTGCCCAGTGACTATCAGTGAGCCTCATTTGATGCACATCTGTACAATTACAGTGTAATTTTGCTGCCACTTAGGAGTCACGAAATGCCATAACTTGTTATTATGCTTTAAGAAGCCTAACTGGTCAACATTTGTTATGGAACTACAAATACTCGTGGTCATTTAGCAAACTATCTGTCCCTAATAACTGAGCTGTGTTGTATCTTACCTCGGAGTTGGTTTTTAATCACCATCCATCAGTGTGGGCAGTTGGCCTGGTCGTTCCTTCCTCTCAGACCTCCCTGTTAGTTTAACGAGCTTTTCCTTTTCAAGTCTCCCGCCGTGGTCTTTGTCATGGTGACTTTTGTGTCTCCCCGCAGTGAAGGGAAGCCAGAAGTGTGAGCTGAACTGCCGGGCCATCGGGTACCGCTTCTACGTGCGGCAGGCGGAGACGGTGATCGACGGCACCCCCTGCGACCAGAACGGCAGCGCCATCTGCGTGGCGGGGCAGTGCAAGGTGAGGCTGCTGCCTCTGCCCACTCTGCTGGACACTGGCTAAACCGGGGGGCATTGTCTTCGGCTTTTCTTATTTACCTTAGTTTTTTAAAGCACACGTGAAAAATGTTAACTTTTATTATTACAGGTTGGGGTTTTTTCTTAACTAATGTTTCTATCTACTGAGAACAAACAGTGGAATGCTAAAGGGTGACTTCAGCTTAAATAAGAAAGAAATACAGCATCTTTCTTTGATTCAGTTTTAGAGTGGAAATATTTTTCTCAGTCGGCAACAGAATGGTTTCTCTTGATTGCTTTACAGCTGCTGCCAGTCTGACTTTTCTGATTGGTCCACATTTGCCTCAGGTCTTGCTGGCTCTCCATTTACTCAGCAGTGATGTTCTCGTGGAAAATATCCGAGTGAATGGTTACTTTTCACAGATTCAGAAGGAACCCCTGTGTTGACTTTTTGCAGTTTACTGTGTAGATTCCCTTTGCAAGGAATAAGTACACTTTCTGCAAGATGGTAGCAATCTTAAACAAAATGTTGCAGTGTTTAGAAAACAAAAAGAAGTTTGTAATCTTTCAAGTAAAGTTAGTAAAAGAAATCTATTCCTAGCAAGGGGCATTTGGCGCTTGGCTGATGTTTGCTATATATGTTGGCAGAAGAAGCAGAAGTGGGTCAGATGTGACTCATGAACTCAAATAGTGAAGGTCAAGTTCAGTTTAAATAGTTGGTTTGCCAGGGGAAATCACTTATGAATGCAACCTTGTCCTCTGCATGTGCAGATTCCTCTTACTTGTGCACATCTGGACAAGGCCGTGTTTGTTTCTGCTCTGTGTTTCTCAGTGCAAGGAAAACCAGAGCTTTGAATTTCCTTTGTACATGATAGAGCTGTGTGAAGTTGATTGTACTTTAAAACTTTCCTTGATCTCAAACCAATTCAGAAATGGCCAGAAATTTGTTTTAATGACACTTCTGATCTATGACTTTGAAAAATAGATTTAGTATACCAGCTACCATGCAATCATCCCAGTACTGTGCAATTACAAAAGCATAAACTGCTACATTTGTATGGGAGGTCTGGGCTAGAAATTGCATTGAAATTCTCCCTATTGCAGTTTGTGCCCTTGGTCTCTCTGTGTGCACATCTCTGAGAATCTGACTCCATCTGCTCTGTTACCCTCCCGTTAGATGTGGACACAGTGAGATCTTCCCACAGCCTTCTTTTAAAGCCAGGAATTCCTAGACTGGAGTGGTTTTTTGCTGTAGTGTTTGTTCACCTCCCCACCCACCCCCTTTCTTTTTTCCTGAGGTGCTGAAAATAGATCTACACATCCAGATTTTGATTTTTATTGAAGCTGTTCCTCCGTGGTGCTTATTGCTCAGTGAAGTGATGTAGTCTGTCATTCTTAGAGAGTCAGTGAACCACTTCTGTACTGGTGCCCAGTGCCCCATAAACAATTAATTACCATGAGAAAGCCATGATAAGGCAGGTAAAGGCACTTGGGAATGCTTCTGCTACAGCAAAGAGGAATGAGAGCCTGAGCTGGAGGAAGCGAAGGGAGTTGAGGGAGTCCTCAGACACTGATATTACCTGTGCTTGTGCAGGAGGCTGAACATTGGAGGCTTTGAGAGACACATTTAGCTAAAATAATAAAAGGTTTGTGCTTTTCTTCTGAAAGGAACTCAATTCAGACATTTTCCAGCTTTTTGGGATCAGTTCTCTTGATCTGTAGCAATTCACTCCTTCATTACTTGCAAGCTCAGTAAAATGAAGGTGTGTGTCAGCTGAAAGAAACTTGTCCTGTTGGGCCACGTAACAGTTGTGTTGAGATTTTTTCGCATGTCTGTAAACCACCCTTTTCTTTCTTTCAAAGTTTTGAGTTAGTATTTGAGGGAGTATTCAGAGAAACATATGAAATGTGTCAAACTAAAGGAAACCACAGTATTACAGCTCCAGTGTGCTTTAAAGCACTGTCACTGTTGACTCCCTCTTTGTGCCAGTGGTTCCCACAGGACAAGATTAGAAAGTCAGTGCTACAGGTCTGGTGAAACTTTACCTCTCAGTTGTCAATGGCATGTTTGCATTTGAGAAAAGTTGATGTTGGATGAGATGTCCTTCATTCTTCTTAAAAGTGCTTTAAGTTTCAGGATAGATTCATCTGTATTAAAATTACATGTGTTGCTCCTTTTTTATCTTTTGTGTTAAGTTGCATGTATTGTCCATCTCCTTGGACTCCAAGACTTAGCATCCCACTTCTGTAACAGCAACACTGTTAAAAATAAATGAAATAATGTTACTTACCAGTGCTTTATACACTGCCCAGTGAACATGGATGTAGCTGAAGGATGTAAAGATTAAAGAACCAAATAATTGAAGTTTTGTACTGTCAGGTGCTTAAGAGAATATTTTTCTGAAAAGCTGTCAGCATTTACAGTTAACTGAAAATGTTTCTCAAGTAATGAAGATTATTCAAACCTTACTAGTAGGGAGCTCTTCCTTAGCTGCACGTTATTTTAATTTTAAGTCAGATAAATTGAGTTGTGCCTAATGAATTTATGGTCTCTATCACCCTCTGTTGGACATTTTTCTGCATTACCAGAACTATAATACCCTTGTCTTACAAAACATTATCTGTTTTGTTCCCAGGACCATTGCTTCTGATTAGTATTTTCAGCTTATTTTATTCTTAGGGGGAAAAAATGAAGGTGGTAAATGTTTCTATAATATAAAAAATAACTCAGAAAAAAGATAAAGAATATGATAGAGACAGGTTTACCTTCACCTGAAATATAAATTTAATCTGTGTGTAGTAAAGGTATTTCTCATTAACCATTTAAAAATTCTCAGTATCTAAAATGGAGTCACACCTGTTAATACATATAACACACTGAAAATACATTATAGAGAAGTTTTGTCTTAATATAAAAAAGTAATGTTTAATATATTATATCTCTCCTTTTTCTGTTGATAACCAGTGTTAGATATAATAGCCTTTTTATAAAACTTAAGTGTTGTTTAATCTTACCAGGAGAGGTAAAAAACCAAAATATGTTCTTATGATGCAATACCCTAATTTTGATTGGCCTTTTTTCACTTTCTCATGTGTCTGTCCCAATGTAGTAACTGGCACATGTAGTAATGCAAATACTGCAGTCAAAGCTCACTCATCATTGAATGATTATGTACCTCCTGGTGTGGACTGGACTCTGAATCCTAATGAAATGAAAACTTTTTAAAGGAATTAAATGATTTAAAAATAAAACTAGGCAAAATAGGAGGAATGGGGTGATATTCCACCTATGCAGAAGAGGGAAGTATAGCAATGAAGTTGGTATTCAGTTGCATTATTTCTGTGTAAATTTGTTTTTCTGCACATTTGAATAATATTTTTTCTGATGAATTTTGGAAAGTGAACAAACATTTTCTGACACTCCCATCAAGTTCCACTTTTGTTTTTTAACAGTTTTTATGTGGTGCTGGTTGTTGCAGGATGCAGGCTTGCAGTATATTTCACTATTACTATTTGTTTCACTATTGTTGTTTGTTTTAACACATTTGCTATTTTATGCACTTAAACATTTGTTACCTCTCTTCTAACCCTAAATATTGACAGTGCTGTTAAAGACTGTACGAATGGGGCTTTGTCAACTTGCTGTTGAGCCGTGTCTCTTTTCTTCCTTTGAAGTATTATTTTTGCTTATTTTAAATCAGTGTATCCTTATATTTCTTTTGGAGCCAATGGGATGCTCTTATTCAGTAAATTTTAAGTTTAGAAGAAAAATACAAGTAGAATGTTGAGGAGGTTTTAATGAACAAAGCAAAGTATGAGGAAAGTGTGCTCTTAATAATTAACCTTGACCATAATTTATGAAATACGCCTGTAGGGAAGCGTGTTGGGTGTGGGTTTGGACACATCTGGGACAATTCTGCTAGAAGAAGTCTTTCCCAGTGCTTGGGCAGGTGTGAGCACTGACTCGCTGTGGGTTTGGAGGCAGAAAAGTCCCTTGTGAGCTGTGAAGCAAATTGGGTTTGCACAGACCTTGGTCACCACGCAGGGGCGCACTTGGCAAGAGTATTATTTAGCATTTTACCTAAAAATTCATTTGGATGGGAACAGCAGATACCTTTTAAAGGCAACTGAAACAAGTATTTTCTGTCTCCCGATTTTTATATTACTTTTTCTCTTGCATTGTATTTTGTTTTCATCTCCTAGTTAACTTCTGAAGTTAACAGGAAATATCTAAGCAGTTTTTAAATGCACACTATGAGTAACTTCAGTAACAAAATGACTGGGAATGAAGATTTTATGGACCTTAAAGAAAAATTGCATCAGATATTGAAATTCTCAGAAACTTTCTAGGGGGGTAAATTATTTCAGCTATAGGAAGCATAGCCAAGTATGTTAAATCTCCATCAGAAAAACAGGATTAGGCAAGGAGCTCCCATTTGGAACTGTGCTGATGTGCACTGATGTCCAGGTAAGAGAGCTACAGGTGGCATTACTGTTTTAAGTTAGGGAACTCTTAATGACTGTAGGATCAGAGTGACAGATCTGAATGAAGTGTGTACTTTCCATGAGTTAGGGTTATTCTCTTAACTGATACATCTTGGAATATAGAGTTGTTCTTGTGAAGGTAAAGAATCTGTTTCCTGTAGGAATCTCAACTTATTTCTGTAATGTTGATGGCTTACACTGAAAAAAGGTCTGGGGTGGATTTGGTTTTTTCTGTGTGTGCTTTCTTAAAGCTGGAGCCACTTCTTTCCTTTCTCTGTCCTCTTGTGTTTAGTGTGTACATTCTTCTGAGTCAGTACTCCCTACAGTGCTTCTGGGAAGCTTTTCTCCTTTCTTCTTAGGCATTACTGTGTTCTTCTTTTATCAGTAATAACGTGAGGAAGACCCTAATATCTGGCTTAGTTAAAACAGAATCAAGAGCACATCAATACCTTTATCTGTCCTTCACCTCATCTCCAGAAAATGTTTGCTGCTGCTTGTTCATCTCACTTGGTTGTATTGGACGGGGTGTTCTTCAGTGACCAGGGACTTTGTAGAGCTTTATGTCACGAGATACAAAGGCTTTGAGAGCAGCCTGAAAAGCTCTACCAAGTAAACATTGGTCTGTGCATCAGTGGCCTGCTCTGGCCATCAGTACTTGGGTGTGACCCCAGCCAGCACAGGGGCCTGGGAGCATTGTTTGTGTTTGAGAAGGGCCAGGGTTGCAAACTGTTTCCAGTTATTTGATCTTATTCTAAAAGTGATTCTTATTCACTGCCTTGAACCAGTGAATGACTTGGGTTGTTTATGCTGTGGGAGCCACCATGTTGAGAAGGTCACGCTGAGAATTGTCACCAAAGCTTTGCCCAGGATGTGATTGCACAGCTCTGTGACAGTGAAGATGTAGGTTATGGAGCCCTTGGCATTCAGATGCTGAAATGCAGAATCACATGAAAATTAAATCTCTAGTTTGTTAATATTCAAGGCTTGATTTTTGAACTGTAAAATGTACCATAAACGTGAAAATCTGTAATTACAACAGAATGCTCTCTCCTCCTCTCTGCCTTTTCATATACACCATTATAATTTCTTGGCTGTTGGAAATAGGACTCTTCATTGTTGCTTTTCAGAATTACTTGCTAATGCCAAGCTTTGCATTGTGAAACACCTGCTGGGCCTTAATAAAGTGTTAATGGAAGAAACAGGTTCCTGGGAGCTAAGAAATAACTGCTTTTTGCCACATCTTCCCTTTGTTTGCATAGGTTTTTTGTTAAATGTTTTACAGAGTGAGCCTCTGTGAGATTTCTTGACCCCACTGTCTATAAAGTCTCTCAGCCTTCCTCTATTTATAAAGCAACACTAACATGTTTTTTGGCTTATGATCTTTGACCATGACCCAATTTAAGTTGTTTCTGATACCAGTGCACAGCAGGTGCAATCCCTGCATGTAAAAGACAGTTAAAGGCCAACTTTCCTGCCTTTGAGCAGAGCTGGAACTGCTGTAAGAGCTGGTGATGGGCAGTTGGGAGCAGCAAAGCATTCAGGTCAGTTCAGTTCCAATGAAATGAGGAAGCCCTGGATCTTCTGTTTGTTCTTTTCCCAGTGTCTCTCAGCCCCTTGGAATCCAAAGGATGGAGCTCCTCCCTCTTCCAGGGAGCTGCTCTCTGAATCTATAGTTTTGCATCTTGTTTCATTATAAGTGACCCAGAAACACAGATGTTATTGGGGCAGCTGTTGCTTACAGTGGCATTTGCCATATTTATCCAGCCCATATAATACAGCATTCATGCTAGTGCTCTGTTTTGTTGGGTTAGGGGGTTTTTTTTTCTCTCAGTTTTAATCCAGTTCTGGGGGGAGTAAAGCTGTTCTTGAGTCACTTTAAGTTAGTGCACTGTAAATGTGGAATAAACCCCACTGAAATAACCATAAACAGTCATGAACATTTTTAATAAGTTTAATGAAAGTGAATTTCTGTAAGATCTGAATGTCATAACTATGTACAAACCCTTTTTTTTCCCATTCCAGCCCTTGAAACCCCAAAGAGAGATTTCACTGTTTTGTTGAAATACAGCCTGACAAGAAACTTGTGAAAAGACACAAAATAGTTCAGTAACATTAAAATTTGGCTTACAAATTACATCTCTAAGTACTGGAGAAAAATGTTATCACTATGTTAAATTTTTTTCCCCAGAGCTGCGGGGAAAAAGTAGAATAAAATATATTTGCTATAAAAAGCCTGATTAAACATACTTTCTTCTTAAGTGAGAAAAAGTTCTGATGTTGATTACCTAAGGTAAAATCTCAGTCTTAAAAAATGTCCAAATAAGAATTCAAAAAAGTAAATGCTTTGTAAAATATTTTTTTATCATTATAAGTTCCATAGCATATCAAGAGAATCTGTAATTAAGGTTAACTGATGCTTATAATTGCATGACATAAATTCTTTATTTTTGATCTAGATAATTTTTTTAAAGAGCAAAGAGAAAACAGCTTCCTTGTAGAACTCTGAAGGTTTAAAAATTAAAATGCTAGAACTTCCAATCATATTACATCTTAATGCTATAATCTTATGCAATTATATAATAATAAAAGCAAGTTAAGACAGTAGAACTTGAAAAATAAAATAAACCAAATAAAACATAAACAAACCTAAAATGGTTTTACAAAATATCTTCATTCTGTAATGTTTTTATCTGCTTTTAAATATTCTATATAGCGTGGCACTTGGAAAATGTTTGCTTTAATTCAGTTTGGAGCAAAAGTAGGTGCTGGAGTGTGGCTTGGAATGGCTACTCCAAATTCTGATCCTGCCTGTGCTCCACTCTGGATCTCTTTTTTCCCATCAAATATAATTAATAATGTGTAACCTGCCTATGGGAAGCAGGTTGAAATACAGCAAAGTAAAGGAGTTGTGTGGAGCTTTATTTTGTTCTTATTTCTGCAGGCTTTTTCTAACAATTATTTTCCAGATTTGGATGTCTTTATAGAAAGGTAGAATGTGATCCTTAGTCTGCAGTGTGCCTTTGTCTCCACAGGTTGGATAACAGTGTTGGAAAACACAATGAGCTGAATTGTGTCACTGTCAAAGTAGTTCTGAAAGCAAGTGTTGTTATCTGTAATGATAAAGTGGCACAATTAGGCAATCTCATTGTACTTGAGGTACTCCTCTCTGAATTAGTTTCAAAATGATATATTTAAAAAAATCCAAAGTAGAACTAAGAGAAATTTAAAGTTTTCAAGAATGCTGGGGATACTAATGGAATAGAAAATAACATATTGTACATTGTTGGGCCTTGGTTTTTCCCCTGATTAAACAAGTTGATGTATATGAGGCTGCAAGTGAAACCGGGTTTGTTTATGAATAATTAATTATTCCCTAGGTTAGAATGATCAAATGATCACTTTTGGGTGTTACTGACTTCCTTTGGGTCTAGCATTTAATATAAACTCTCTTGTTCAGTCTGTGACTCCAAGTCAGCTGATGGTTCTGGCAGCTGAAGAGTGAACCAGCTTCTGTAACTCCCTGACAGGCTTTTTTTTTTCCCCTGTTCCTGTCTTTTAGACCTTTTCCCAGCATTTTAGTGTAATATCTTTTTTAATGACAAACCCTTTAGGTCAGACTTCATTTTTGGAAGTTTCTCTTTTTTTGCTTTAAGCTGTTAACATTAATTTTCAGTGTCTTTCTGAGGACTACAACTGGCAGTGTTTGCTGGCTGGGAAGTGAGGGAGATGAACTCAATTGTTTCAGTTCACAGTACTAACAGAGGTTTAGTGTCCTCCCAGGAGAGCCACGATCTGCACCTTGCTTGGCTTTAAAAAATTAGATAAAACCTTGTCATATGCTACTGTCAAAGTTGGGAGTGTTTATTAAGAAACATTCAGTAACACACCAGTCCCTTCTCGTGGTTGTTCATAAACAAACAAACTCCTGATTGTTGGTTTTGCTTCTGAGATCCTGGGTTTGTGCCACGATGTGGAAATTAAGTGTAGGCAAGAAGAAAGGAATACGGATAAAAATAGGTAATAAATGTGATATCCAAACTATTCATTTTTCTCAGTCCAGACTGTTCCTGATTGCACTCTAACAAAACCTGCTGGGATAGCTCATAGGGAGGTATTTTGGAGCGTGGTCCTGCAGTCCCAAAAGAGGAAACTGCTGAGGAACTGTGGGCTCTTTATCATGGCTAAGGTGAAGAGTTTTATGACATGTCTTTTATGCAGAAATTACTAATTTATAGTTAATGCCTTTTAAGTAACCAATAGAATCAGATCTGGTTTGTGTTACATTGCAGCAGTTCAAAGAAAAAAAAACCCAAAAATTTCAACCATTTGAAATTCCTTCGATTTCAAGGAATGCATGGGAAAGCAATTGTAAAAGAAAATCGTGGAGCTGGTGCAAGACCCCTCTTATGAGGTTAAATAGCAAAAGGAAACAAAGTAATTTAGATTTTATTGCAAAGAAACAAAGAGGGGTGCATGAGAAGTAAGGTTCTGAAACTCAGATGTAAGGGATCTGTTAAACACCTGGACAAGCAAACGATGGGGAGAAGGCCAATAAGGGGTCTGGCTGCATAAATATTCATTCTTGTTCTCCTATTTAGAACATGGGTGAAAACTTCACAATTATTCCTAAATTATAGATGATAACAATAAAAAAAAATCTGTGTTTTTAGTTACAGGATTTTTCTCTGTTAATTGGCTGACTTATGTTTCTTGTGCTAGAGATCAGAACTTGTAGTGTTCAAGCCATTTGGCTTTCAACATCTCATTGTGCTGATAAGCTTGGGACTCACAGAAAGGGCTTATTCTCTGCTGTTGTGTGTCAGCAGAGGCTCTGAGGGGGCAGCACCAGTGTTGTCCCATTGTCCCTGGAGACAGGGACAGGGGAACTTGCTTTACTGCAGGGGGGGTTTGTCATACACAAAAATGAAAATGAAGAAACCCTTCCTGAAATCATTGCTGTCTGCTAATGTTTGTACTAGGAGACTGTCACTGGAAACAGTCACAAATAATTTTGTCACTGTAAACATGAGAAAAGCCAGGGGAATAAAACCAGAATTGTTCAGTATTAGGGCAGGCTTGGTGTGGTATCTTATATTTTATGACCATTCTCATTTGGTTGTGTTCTTTCTCCCTGCTTGCTTGCATGCTGTCTGTTAGTAGAGTTTAACCTGCAGTGGAATTGGAATGTGCAATAAGACTGTAAGTTATTACAACTAAATTCAAAAAAAGACAATGTATGTATGCTGGAGGCAGCTTATTAGCAGATTGGTATGTTCTCATGGCAGGAGGGGTTATGAGGTAGAAGGGAGGCTATTTCTGGACATTTGTGGGGGAAAATAAAGGCTTGCATGTGTGAGGATTTATGAGGTGAGTGCTAAAACAATAATTGAAACAATAAATGGAATTAGGATTTAATTTTAGTTTGATTTGTTTCGTTGCTTTCTCTGTCAGTTTGAATCTGTGCTGTGTCCTGTGAAGTCCATGGTCTAGAGATCAGGTTTTTAATTTGGTTGCAGTTGGAGAACCCTGTTCTCCTTTGTGCCTGCAAAGTGTTAGCAATGATGCTGCGTTGACCAGTGATATTTCAGACCTCAAAGTTCTTAGAAATACAATATTAAAGTATATTTATTGCTAAAGGTTTGCTCCTCTCTTTTTTTGGTAATACCGATGTACCACCTGGTGACATGTGAGTGTTGGTAGTGTTTTAATTGCTGTTACTAGTGATGAATCACTGATTTGATGAAAATTTTATTACAATTCAGTCATTTCAGAAACTTCAGAATTAAGGTACTGTAGGTTTTTGTTTTTTTTTGTTAATTGTAATAAACTGTCAGAAGTTGATAACCCAGAGGTCGTAATGGAAGTAGAAGAATTTTTATCAAGTGATGACAGTGCAGCAGAATGCTGTCTGACCTAAGCTGATTTTTACTGGGGAGCCAGAGAGTAAGTAAATGCTTAATTTTGTTTTGATGATTTTTAGGAGCAAATCGAAAATGCTAATAACTGTAACAGAATATTCCAAAATACCTATTATTTAATCACAAAACTGGAACAGCAATCTTGGAAATGTGGTCTACAGGAAATTAAGTATTTAGCCTTTGTTTTCATTTAACTATATTATGATATTACTTTAGAGCCTGGAAAGGGTCCAGTATGTTTTTAGGCACTTCCATTAAAACACAAATTACAATTTTGATAGACTGGGATGGGCAAATTTGTCACATGAATAAATAAGTCCTTGGGAAGAAGGTACATGTAGACAGTAGTTCTTCTGGGCATATATTTTTCCTTTTTATACAGCACTTGCACACACATATAGAGATGCACCCAGAGCAAGCAGTTAAGGAGTTGTTCTGTTTTAAATTCTGCTTGAAGTATTGTCTTACTTTTTGAAATGAAAGCCATGAAAAAGGGGCCATTGAGTTTGGGAGGTGCTATTGGGTTGGTATCTGATGGAGAGATGAAGTCCCTGGGCTGAGCAGAGTGGCTGTTGTTTGCTTCCAAGAGCTGGCGTGGATGCAGATCCCTGTTCCACTCAGACTGACAGGGCTGTTCTGCAGTAGATTTCCTTGGATATTTTATTTAACCTCTTTGGTTATTGTGACTACAGCCCTCTGTAAGGGTACTGGGTGTGTGCTCAATGTACAAACTGGACCCAGGAGCTCTTTTTCAGACTCTTTATCTTTTTTAAGAGCCTGTTTTTTTAACCAAGGTGGAACTCAATAGTGTTGTGACTTCCCTCCCTTGGGTGGTGTCATGGTTACAGGTGGCTTGCTGGGAACTTGTTCTTGTATCTTCCACATGGAGCATCTTTGTCCCAAACGTGCTTTTAATGCCTGGATTCTCCATCTAAAAATGGGAATAGTGTGGCAAATCCTTGCTATTACAATTTTGAGTCCTAATAGTGGTGAAATGGCTGTAAGGCTGAATTAAGAGCAGTGTTGTGCTTCATTAGAACAAACCATTTTTGGTTTGGGTTGCCCACACTGATCTGCAGGAAGCTGTGTTTGGCCTTGGAGCAGAACAAAGGTATGAGAGAATATTCTCAGGGAGAGCAAGAATCTGAGTTTTAACCCCTTGCTGAGACCAGAGTTTCAATTTTGATGCAGGAGCTCACGTTTACAAGACACAGTTTAGTTTCACAGGAGTCTATGCAGAGTTCCCCTTCAGTTTAAATTTCATGTTGGTTAACTTTTCCCATGAGGGTTTGGAGCTTTTCTCAGAAGCTCAAACTGAAAAACTATTCTGGATGCCATCTGGTACCACCTCAGTTTGTGAACTTTAATAAGATTAGATCAGAGATTGTAAAATGGTGCACAGTTAGATCGAAATGAGCTCGTTCAAACTTGGTTGAAATTGAATTTTTAACAGAACCTGAAAAGGGCCAGATTTTCATGTGGCTTCGCAGTGAAATGGCCTCTGGGGATTGCCAGTTCTCTTTCTTTTGCTCCCCACAAGTGCCGTGGTGTTTGACTCTGGAAGTCCTACAGACTCCCACAAATGTATGAGAATTGAGGTTTTCATTTAAAGTAATGTAAATGTCCAGCTTCCCTGGTTACTGAGAGAAGTCCCAAACTGGCAAGATCATCCACTTAATGGCTCAGACTTCACAAAACCAGTGAGGTGAGTTCAAACCCTCACTAAAAGTCTATTGATTTACAAGCCTCTGCCCTATTTTGGGGTCTCAGACATTTTAGTATTGCAGCAACAGATTTTTCACATGGGCAAAAATAGCATCAAAACTTGAACAAAACAGAACAAATGTGATGTTATTAAATAAGACTGACATATTTAATCCTTTTTATGGCCACAGGCTTCTCTGTAGTCACAGGAATATACCACGTTCTTGCTGATGAGGAGGCAATCCAATTTTCTGCAGTTCTGACAAAATGGTGTCTTTGAACAGGAGCATTTATACCTTGCTCAATGGAGTCAACAAAATGCCTGTGAATAACTTCTGTTCCCTCTTTGTAGCAAAGACACCTGATCTGTTCAAAGCCTCTTGTAAAAACCTACTTGTGCACATGCATTAAATTTGATAGATTTTCTTTTTAAATTACAGTGCATTTAAATGGATCGATAATTTTGGCCACAGGACTTTAGGGTCAGCTTTCTAGTTGGAGGCAGCTTAATGTGGCATCTCATGTGCATTTCATGAAGTGAAAACCTGGCCAAGGTTAAAGTTGTTGTGCCCACAGTCCAGCAATCCTAATGGTTCACTGGCAATGCTTTAGCACAGTTTGGCTTGTGTGTGGTTTGAACAAACCCTGTGTAGTGGAAATTGGAAACATCCATATTTGTGTATCTCATAGCAGGGAACGATGACTTTGAAACAAAAATCTGTTTTCTCCTGTAAAATACAAAATGTTTTTACAGACATTGCCTTTCTCTTTCCATACTAGAGCTGTGCCTATAATTGTAATCACTGCCATGACCTTACAGAAATCAGAAATGTCAGAGGCTTGTTAGTTCCTGCTGTTGGGCTGTTGTTGATGCTATTTATATGGAGTCTGGCTTGTTCTTATCGAGGTCATGGGCACATGAGGAGCTGTGCTGACAGAGGCAGGGACTGCATTATTTGGTTGCATTGGAGACATTGGTTTGATTCCTCTGTAAATATGAAAAATCTCTGCACAATACTAGTGAGCAACATAAGAAACTGGGTGTGAGTAAAATCAGTCCTCTAGTCCCAAACTTTTCTGTGACAGGCACTTTCTTTCTCTTCCTGACCATGTTTATTCCCTGTATCCCTGTATGACTGATTTTTGTTCCCTTTAGCCCACACAGCTTTACCAGTTTAGTAGAGTGGAAAGTATGACAAAAGGAAGAACTGGGATTCTTTAGTTGTAGCTTGCTTGGTGCTTCTGTTGATGATGATGAGAGAAGAACCATATCTAGACAGTTCTGCCATGGGTCTGCAGCCACACAGGTAAGAAAGAGCATTGGGTAGAGGAGCTGATGGAGGACTTTGAAGTGTTACACAGCTTGGGTGATATGAGAAACAAATGGTGATGTTTCACATACCTGTGCAGTATGTGCAGTACAACAAACACCTTGAAAACATGGCTTTAAATCAACTGGTACTTGCTAAGGTTTGCAGGTACTTAGGGGTTGGATGTGAGACCACATTATTGCAGATTACCTAGAAAACAGTAACCACCTGTGGCTGTGATGCTTGTTCATGTCAGGTAGGAGATTATGCAGCCTGGAACTGCTGCAGACAGAGACTGAAGGTTTGCCCTTCATTTGCTGTGGGTAAAGGGTTATCCAATTGCTGTAGCTCTGCTGCTCTGTTTAACATTAAATTTCAGTAACTGGCTGTAGCTTGAGTATTGATTTTACTCATAATAAAAAATGAAGTTTCTTAAAAGAAAGTAATGGTTTGAAAAAATGTAATCTTCTAGAATATCTATTTTAATTTTTCCGGGAGCTTTAATGATCCAAGAGCATGAGCAAGAGGCAGTGACACTGTTCCCTTGAGGAAGAGAGGTAGGTGATAAAGGAAAATTGAATAAACATAGTTACTAGAAGCGAACTCAGGCCTGCATCTCAACAAATTCTGTAGAAAATAGATCAATTTTTAGCAATTTCATTGTTGACTAAAGTTATTTTAGGCTAAAATTAATTAGTTCTGTACACTTTGGTGCTTGAGGTTGAGATGGTTACCTGGAGAACAGCAGAAAGAAAGCTTGGACCTCTGATTTCTCCAGCTGGTGCCTCAGGATTCAGGAGATCTTTTCTATTGTTCCTGAGGAAGTTGTTACTTCAGTAAGAATACTCATGTCAACAAATTATTAATACTGGAAAAGCATATTGGTTTGGTTGTTCTTCTTTTTTGTGTTTGTTTTTTTTTTTTCCTTTGGGATGCAGTGAATGGTGAATTGTTTCCTTCTCAGCAGCTTCTTTGGAAGCAGGCAAACCTTCAGAGTGATGGATGCCTCTCTGCTGAGGACAACATTCTTCTGGGAGGGAACAGTGAGTTTGTAGGAGCTGCCAGGAATTCTATAAAAATCTGTACAATTGATTCGTGCCTTTGAATTCAGTGCAATAAACATGCATGAAATCTTGCTGAGAGCATTGAAACCTAGGATGTGTTACATGACTTCAAAAAGAGGATGTGGTTTGACGTAGGTTTTTGTGTTGCCTCACCTCCCTCCTGCTTCTGCTGCCATTTGACTTCAATGATTCTACCTTGGTTAGGCACATTTCTATATTTTAGGGACTATATCAAGCTATTTTGAACAACACTTCAATCCTCTTGAGGTAAAGATTTTACATTTTGGTCTTATTAAATATTTTTCTTCAGGTGATTCAAGCCAGATGTACCATACACACATACAGGTAGGGCTTTATGTGAAGTAGAAATGGATTTTTTGGGTTTTCATAATTTTCAGTACTTAAATGCAAAGACCACTATGTCTGAATTTATCTTAGCCATTGCAGGACATCTTTTTGGGGTTTATGTTGATAAGCCAAATCTTATTTTATTGTAGTTGTATGTGTGGCTAAAGCTGAAGAGGAATTTGGCCAATCTTTGCCATTTTTTTAAAAAATAGAAGTTCTCACAGTTATGCAACTGTTTCATGATTTAAGGTTCTCATAAACGGTTCACATAGAAAAAAGTTTATCTTAAGCAGTAAAATTGTAGGACTGAATGTGAAATATGGAGAAATTTGAGGCAATATGCATTCACTAAAGTTTATTAAATAAAATGTGAGCACAAGCAAATTAGACCCTAAATTTTGGGTTCTAATTTTAGAATACTCATCTCAATGTTGGCTGAGAGGGAGGAAACAACTTCTAAAATAGATTCAGGCCTTGCACAACCCTTGAGTATTATAAAGAAACATGATCTTTTCATCTCATTATTGTTATATTGAATGGGAGAAATATGTGTGCATTGAAACTGTATTAGTGTCTGAATACCCAGCATTTAAACCCTTAAGTAGGTACAGTGGCCTGCATGGCAGCAAACTAAAATATCTGTATTCTGTAAGACTGGAAAAGAGTTGTCATAATTATATGTGTCTCCTACCATGGCAAACCTTCATTTTAAAGGGATTGTTGCAGTTTATGCTCACATTTCAAGAAATGGGGCATGACTGAAAAGTCTTTGACCTGTGGAAATCCTACCTGCACGAGGAGATTGTTTTACAGCCTATAGAATTTTATTAAAACAAATAAATTTTATTGCTGCGAGGTTTGCTTGTTTGGAGTTGGCTGCATGTGGCAGATGCAGTTTATCTTACGTGCCTGAGGTTTGTTGAGCCCCTTTGCCAACACAAAGTCCCAGTGTGATGGACATGACTCCTGAACTCTGGAATGTTTGCAGTGGACTCTCAGGCTGCTCCAGGGTCAGTCACCTCTGTTATGGACACCAATGAATTTCTACAGCTACCAAGGGTAAACTGGAGCTTGGAATTGCTTTTGTAGGTTTGTTACCCCCTCTGCTGTACTTATAAGGCTTAAATTTCTGTTTTCCAGGGCAGACAGACATTTAAAAAAAATGTTCCTGTTTTGCAAGTAATACTTGCACATTGTGATTTTCTTCCACCTTCCATACAGCTCTGAGGTCATTGCTGTTCTCAGCAGCAAAATCCAGGGGGATGGAATAGATTCTGATATCATTGTTTGTTTTCCTTACATATTAGTTGCTCATCCTTTTTTCCAGTCTTCATTTGATTACCACCCCCATTTCAGTGATAAATGAAGTAGAAAATCTATATATCAAAAAAAGGGTAGTTCCAAGAATTTTTGGAATAAAATTTCTGTTTAAAGTGTCACTGCTTGTTGCATATGATTTTCCAGAAGTATTAATGTTGCCTGTGCAGTGTTTCTTCCATAGTAACAAAATATGAAGGAGATCTAACAGATTCATTGCATATCTACAGTGGGTTTAGATTTAAAAAAAGTTAGCTTTGTGGAAAATATACATCATGGATGCTTTACTGCTACTGTTTATTGTAATAAAGACCAGATACTGGACAGAACCAATTAAAACAGTCCATAAGGAGATCATGAACAGCAGTGATAACTAACTGGATCTTGCTGGACTATAAAATGCTTGACTTCTTGTGCAGAGCTTTTTAAGATTGTTGCTTAACCTTTAAATTGTAGCAGATATTTAAAGCAGCATATATGTCTGTACTGTTCAGGAGCCAGTACAAGCAAACCATGATGTACTTTCTGTGAATCTAATGTAATAGGAGTTTAAAGTCCTGTGTTTTTGGAGTTATATTAGTGAAAACAGTACTTAGGAAAAGCTTCAGGCATATTTTTGCATGATGAGTCATTGTTAAAAAATGGGTTCGTCTTATTTGTTTTCTCCTGCAGGGCAGCTTTGCTGGTATAAGTATAATTGAAACTTGATCCCTCAGAAAATGTGTTCTGTACCATTGTTCTTGTCAAGTTAGACTTTCTCTTTCTGGTAGCTTTTTTATAAAACAGTATAAAAATCCTATCTGTCAGGTGTTTGGTCATTGGAACTGTCAGATATGTCGGTGCTGTTCTGAGAGAGAGGGAATTATTCCAGTCTTGGGAAATAGAAACCTTTTGGGTTTGTTTGTGTCCAAACCGTATTATCTTTATCTACCCTCATTGTTGGGAAGCATCAGGAAGACTTGTCAGTCTCAGAAGAATCTCCCTCCTCTTGTATTTTTAAATAAGCTTAATAATATGAATGAAACATCATATACTAGAGGCTTTTTCTATATTTGCCACTGCTCCCTTTTGAACATCAGTGATGCAAAGGGGAAGAAGTCAGAAGTCCTTACTTTCACCACTTGCGTTGTGTTTCAGATGTCAAGTTTTCCTGTATCTAGTTTGCCACACAGTGGCAAGAACAAACCTGGTCCATTCCAGTGTGAAAGGTTCTGTTTAGAAATTAAAAACACTGTTTATAAGGTTTTGTAGCGTATCTTCCTTTGGCAAAAAATACCACAGGTTTTGAGCATCTGTAGCATGTAAAATGCAAGCAAAGGAAATGAGATATTACAACTGTTTGAAGGCATTCTGTTGGAAGGTGTTGAAAATGGCTATTTTTTGGAAGCATCTTCCATTTCTTACCAGCCTTAAGGAGCACTGAGATTGTTCCTAATTTTGACCTTGTATTGAATTCAGTGGGATTTGGAGCTCTGTCCCATTGCTTTGGGAATGATCCCAGTCACTGTGCTGCTGGATCCACTGGGCACAGTGTCACCTACCAGTCCCATGGCAGCTGTTCCCCTTCCTGTGGAAATGATGGTTGTTGCTTGCAGTGAGGTCCCACCTTCCAGGGAAATACCCAGTGCAGGCTGTGGAGCTTGAGTATCTCACACAGAAAACACTGAGGAATTTAAGGCATTATCCCACATTCAGATCAGCTGTGTTTGCTTGAGGAGACACATGAAAATTTTGGTAAGTCTTGCTAGATCCTGGCATTTCCACACATTCAGTGTGTGCCCTCACTCTGGGCATTGAGGAGTACGAGGAACAGGTCGCTGCTGCTATCCAATATATTTTTTAAGCCAGCTTTTTACTTCTATTGTATTTCACTTTAAAATGTGAAAGGGTTATTCTGAAACAGAATGTATTTTAGTTTGACCCCCATGTTTTCCTTTAAAAAAAAAAAAAAGCATTGTGCTTATTTTTAAATTGATCCAAACTGCTTCATTTTTACATTTCTATGGAGCAGACAACAAAAAAAAGAAGCAAGTAGAAGTAGCAGTAAATTTTTAGTTGTTTGTCCAACCAAACAGATGCTGATATATGTGACTCTAAGAGATACCTGATAATGAGGACGTAGGACTGTGTGACTCCACTTGTTGCTTCACTGTTCGTCACAGTATCAAGTATTACAAACTTATTTCCATTTCTTTGGACAAAATGTGAACAACCAGTTCATTCCCACCCCGAGAGGCATTGCATTCTTGTAGAAGTTGGAAGCTGCAGGCCTGAATCCTTGATTACATTAGTGCACCCAGTTGAAATGATATTCCAAATTTAGACTTAGCATACATTGTTCTAAAACTATTTATATAAAATTCAACCCAATGACAAGGGGGGGGTGTCACTGCTCGGCAACATTGGACAGTTCTATTCCTTAGGAACTGGATGAGTGGTGAGAAGCAGCATAAACACACCTGGAGGAAATGCTTCCATGCTTTATTTTAGTTATGATTTCCAACACCTTTGTTGAATAAGTGCTCCTAAAAGTGCTCAGTTGAGGTTTGAAAATATCTTGGTGGAATTCAGTAACTGGATTTCCAGCTAACTGCTTGTTGTAAAGACAGTTAAAGGAATTATTTGTTATGTTGTGTGTATTCCCTAGAAAGCTGCTGTACCTTCTTACAGCTTTGCTGAACATTTTTTCTCCATTCTGCTTCTTTCCTTTTTGAAGGGCTTGGGTCTAGGCCAAAGAGCACAATTATGCTTACATGGACCTTGATTTTTAACTGCATGCCTAACTAAGCAAGTGAGCAGTGCCATTAAAGTCAATGGGATTACCTGCATGCTTGGAGTTAGGTGCAGGCTTAAGTGCTTTGAGGAATTGAAGCTTTACTGACTGCCTGAGTCTTGTAACACAAGAAAGCGTTTCCAAGCACAGATATACTAATAACAATGCTTAACTAATGTATCTCACATGGAGAGAATCACAAATACATATTTAATAGGGAAAAAAGTTACAGTAGATGAAAAACAAGTAGTTAATGACACAAAATCCTCAAGGAATATTACATCTTTGCTGTTGTATTGAAATAGGAAGTCCAGCATGTGCTGCATTTTTTAGTTTATTTTGGTGGGAAATATTTGCAGTCAACTTAATACAGAGAGTTATGGTGGCAGTATTTTATAATATCTTGAACAGCATCATTCTAAAATCTGGCAGTTACTCATATGGGACTTTCAGCTCTGTATTTTTACTGAACTACTGCAAACTAGCAATTTCCTTGAGCCACCTTACTTCTGAATGTAAAATTTTCTTTGGCTTTTCAGTGGTTCCCAAGCAGAAATCTGCACTCAGGCAAACAAAGCAATGCTATGACTGTTTTCCATCAAAAAGAGAATTTGTACAAACTAAGAAGCAAAAAATCTCCTTCTGAACTGGAGCCTTTGAGAGAGACCTCCCAGCAGCCCAGTGATCAGCTGTGCTGTGGCAGTGAGATGCAGTTATCAAGGCTGCCTTCATTTGCATGCCAGTAAACCCACAGCTTTGCCAGTCGTGGGAGCTGACCTTTGTCTGTTGACTTCAGAATAGTTTCACGTGATTCCTCTGATTCTTCATGTGGCAGGGAAGTGTCTGACTCTGCTTGGGAAGGGAAGGCCAAAAGCCAGGCCAGGACAAGAAAAGCTGCTTGTTCCCTGCAGCTCTGCACTGTCTCTGGCTCTGGGAATACAGCAGGAGCACTGACCAGGGCCACAGGGAGGTGTGGGCAGGACAGGGACAAACCCATCTGTCCAGGTCACTCAAATAACTCCCCGAACAAGGACATAAGAGATATTTTTCCGTATCCAAAGGGTCTCCATTGCCATGGCTTGAGCAAAGTAAATATTGTTCAGATCTTAACTCACAGGAGCGTTTTAAGTCTTCAGTTTGTATTTGTGTGCATCCTGTGAAATCAGATGAACTTCTCTTCATCTTTGGTTCAGAACTGGTTTTTCTGGAGACCCTTTCCTGCCTCCGACAAGCCCAGTGTGGGAACTGCACAAGCTTTACAAGCGAAATCAAGGAACTTTGCAAACCCCTCGGAGGTCTTTACTGGTCTCATGAGGGCAGTGGGCTCTTGCTTGAGAACATCTGCTGTACACAGTATCAGGTATTATATAATTGAATGCTTTTCAGATGGCAGACTGTCAGGTTTTTTATTCCAGCTGTAATGTTGAGTTGGTTTCAGACTTCAAATAACTGTTACAAATTTGTTGAGACCCACAAATAACGAGCCCAAAAGGACTGAGTGCTGTGATACTGTTTAATTGCTCTCTGCTGCTGTTTCTGACTGAATTTTTCCTTCAGGAAATAAATATTCCTTTAGGGAATAAATATGTTAGTGCTAAGGCTTATGAGAATGGAGAAGTGTGTTGAAATCACAAGATTTCTTTTTTTGGGTGTGCATATATGTGTTTTCTTGTTTTGGCTTAGGCACTTGAGAAGTTCAGGGAAATGCATAAATTTGTTTTGGGATTTAATAGTGAAACACGTGAACTCTATGTACAGCAAAGAATAAATCGTGTGTCTTACAAATTCTTGGATTGTACTTCTTTATATTTGTGGAGTTTTAGAGGTGTAAGTAAAAGAACATAAACAGATATTAACCCCTTCACATACTCCCAACAGGATGCTGCCAAAGATTAATCTAAAACAATGGGGTTTGCAAATGTACCTGCAAAAGTAGCATCAGGTTTCAGTGCTCTGACATAGCTGATAGACCCAGTTGTATTTTTCTAGGTACTTTGTGTCATGTATTTGTGCTGCAGAACAAGTAGAGCAGATAAAATTACCTCTCAAGGTTTGTTTTACTTGTCTGAGACTAGAATGTGTATACCACTGTTTTTCATTTTAAGCCTTTACTTTTGCTTGGAGTTCTTTTTATTATTATTTTAGGTTATATTTCTGGTAGTATTTTTAGCACAATGTAATTTAACTTGATGGTTCTGGCCCAATAACTGAGTAATTTGATGTTGGTGTTGCTGTTTGGTCTTTGTAAATGTCTCCTGTCTTAGTATTCTGACTTTGGAGTTTTTCAGTAATTCAGATTTAATAACTGCAGCTTTTTCTCCTGGACTGGCATATTTTAGGCTTCCTGCTGTATCATTCCTAACCATTCTGATGGAAACCAGAATGTCTGTGATCAGTCTGTTTGTTGTAATGATCTTTAGTTCAGAAACATCATTAGATAATAATTAGCCTGTTAGTTTTACCTAGTGTGGTTTAGCCCACAGGATGACATTCCTGACTCCAGTGACATTGTATAAAAACATTTTGAGGTGAAAGAAGAGGGAGGACTGACAATACTGCAAGAGTGGTAGACTTCATAATAAGCTTCTGTTTTCAAAGCCTCCAGAACTCAGGGCATGGTGTGAAGGCCAGAAGTCAGTGACACAGGCACTTTTGCTGAAGTATTTTTCTTACACTAAGCATGGTATTGTACTGTGAGCCAGTGAGTATTGACCTTGTTTCCCTGTCCTGATCTGGAAGATGATGTGATGTCTCTGCAGAGAAGCTTTCTCTCCTTTGTGTACCTTTATTTTTACTTTCTTTTTTATTTATTTATTTTTTGCTTTAGTTTCTTGTAAGATAACAGTTGAAGTGGCCCCCCTGAGCCTGAGGTATGCATATGACAGT
Organism: Lepidothrix coronata; assembly: GCF_001604755.1. Lineage (NCBI taxonomy): Eukaryota > Metazoa > Chordata > Aves > Passeriformes > Pipridae > Lepidothrix > Lepidothrix coronata. The sequence goes on from NW_016690320.1 coordinate 303,897, forward strand.
CAAAACTTTGCAGCCCAAAGCCTCATGCACTCAAATAATTTGAAGCTTGCTTTGAAGTGATCTTTTGCCATGTTTTTGGCAGACAGACACAAGGTTTCTTGGCTCCTGCTCCTTGCCATCCAGAAGCTTTGTAGCCACATGATGCTGATCCTGAGTGTGCCTGGTACTCTGTCTAAGAAAGGCACGCAGCTAAACACTGTTAAATCTTGACACCTTTCACCCTTTGTATGGGGCAGGTTGGCATCTCTCAGGTTTGAAGGAGGACAGAGTGAGTTGGATCTGCCTGCAAAGTGTCAAGTAGCCATAAGTAACTGTGAGAAAAATTGCAAAAGGTCCCATCTTTGGCTGTAAGGCAGCTCTGTACTCAGTGGAGAACTGTAAGCAGGAATCTTTGGTGTTAAGTGAGTGCATTGATTTATGCAAATCTTTTGTGGAAGTTTTTACCAGTAAACCTCAGTTTTCACCTGGTGGATGATTATTTCAGCAGCTGTGCCTGGGGCTATCATCTAGAGAATATTATGGCTCTGAAAACATTTTAGCATGCCTGCCTTTTACTCAGGAGTAATTAATTTCTATAATAGGGTTTTAGAAGGCTTAGTTAGTAGTTTAGAGTTTACTGTGTTCAGATTGGCTTTTTTGGAATCATATGAACCCCTCAGTGACTCGAGTCTCTGGTTAATTCCTTGGCACCGTTGCCAGTGAACCTTGTGTGGAGAAACCTGACTCCTGGCACAGAAGGATTGTGTATCCCAGAGCTGGTCCAGCTGCACAGAGCTCAGGCTGAGCAATTCCAGCCCTCGGCTCTTCCAGCACTGCTGACCTACCTCGCTGTTTACAGGGCCAGCCTGAACCCTCCAGGGGCTGAAGTTACCCGAGAGCAGGAGGAAATTGGCCCATGTGTTCTCCTCAGTTTTAAGAACAGTGTTAAGGAAAGCTCTGAAGCCTTTTTGTAGGGTGGGCGTGTTGGAAAATAAAAAGCCAGATATTTTTCACTTTTGACCTTATATAATTTACTGCTTGTTTGTTGGGTTTTTTTTGAGGACTCTTGATAGTTGTTTTTTTTTTTTTCCTTCAAAGGTCTTTCTGAGGGACAAAGAAAGAAGGAGAATTTGATTGCAAACAAAGTGTAAAATGTAATCAGGAGTTCATTTTAAAAACAGTTGCAGACTTCCTGCACAAACTCTTCTCTCTCACTCCTATTGAGCATTTCTGTTACAGAGCTGTACCAGCTGGAATAGCTTTGGCATAGCATGGGAAAAGGGCCGAGATTTTTGGAGATGTTCCTTTTGGAACATCAGTGGAAGCCACTTGCCAGCATAGATCTGTCTTGGTAGTTGTTGGTTTACCTTGTCATAACTGAACTATGTTCTGTATTTGGAGCAGATCTCTTGAAGCCCACCTTGGGTATCTCTGCCTTGCATGTGCTGGGGAAAACCTTCAGCAGCCTGGGAGTTACTGAGTCCTGAAGTCATTGTTGCCTTGTTTAAAAAAAGTGTTCCAAGTACTCACTCATGAGTGCTTTGTTCTGATTTTGAAATATGGAACTAAATTGCTTTCTAGAAAAGTAGTTTAAAGATACATTTGTAATTTAAACTGCCAGGTTTATTCTCCAAATAAATAAAAAAGTTCTTACCAAAGAGTAGCACTCTCAGAAGCACATAAGAAGTCTAATGCTGAGTAAGGGAACAGTCATTTCAGAGAGAAGAATGACTGAAGGATGTTTTTACATTCTTGTTGCTTTGTGGTGTAGATTTTCTCAAAGCACTGGGGAAAGATAAACACAATAGATATGCTGACTTGCTGTAGGATCTGGGGTTCTTTTGCACTTCAGGTACGTTGGAAAATTTCCCTAAGGGTAAAGAGGGGTTTTGACTAAATGGATTTAATCAACTTTTCTTCAGATATGCTAAGCATTAAATATTAATTATTAAAACTTGAATGTGAAATTCAAGATGAAATTTTGCTTTTGGAAATCTTCTGTAGCAGTGCCCTGTTCCGTGAGCAGATCTTTTAGTGAATTAAATGAATCCAAATCTCACAGAGCGAGCTCCAGGTTTCCATCTGTCCTTCTCTTTGCCATCACTGGCAATCCCTTGAGGGTTGGGAAGGAAGCATCTCAGTAGCTCTGTGGGTCAGAAGTGCATGTCCTGACTGCTCACTGACTCTGCTCACCAAAGGGGAAGGACATTTCTGTGAAAGGTGGTGTATGTTTATGAATGTCTTTTTGTGTAGTCACTGCATCTGCAATGTGTGTCCTCCTGCCTAGGGAAAAAGTTATTGCCACCCACAGTTCCTGTCTGGAAAGGATTAAAAGTTCAGGAAAACAATGGGAAAGCCATATCATTTTTAATTACCTGATAAAGTACAGGTCAAAGCCATTCATGATTATAATGTTAATGGAATGTCATTGTTACAGTACTTGTGTCACTTACAGAGAGATCTTTTAAAATGATCAGTGGAGAGAACCCAGTTTTGTTTGTTTCTGGTTGGCCAAGATCTTGGAACCTGCTGCACAGTTCTTCTATTTGATATACTTAACCTGTGTAATAACTAATTTGAGGTGTTCAATTGAGTTTTACAAGTATGTTTTTTAATGGTTTTATGAAGGGGGGGTTCTTCATTCTTTAATTTCCCATTTTAATTTTTTTAATTGTAATTTTTAAAGGTCCTATACTTCTAAATTTTCAAATAACAGTTAGCTAACATTGAAATGCTGTAGCAGTTGGATGAATTATCTACACTCACTGAGGAACAAAAAGTCTTCCAGATAAAGCCAGTCAGCATTTCTGGTGCCAGTGTAGATTTTTGCTGGTCCTCAGGCAGCTGTTCTACAAAAGAAGACCATAATATTTTGAACTGTTTCTTGATCAACTGTTGTATGTGTCTTGCCAGAAAGTGCTTGTTTGTTTTTTTAATAGAGTATATTTACTTGCTGTTCACTGTCCTTTCTCAGGTGGAAGATTGTTTTCACTTCCATTTTGTCCCTGCTGCCCATTTGGCAAGCAGTTTATATCATTTGAATAATTGTATATGCTCTATTTCAATATTTCCTGAGATAATCACTTCAAAAGTATTATTCCTAATGGCATTGCTTGGGTACAAAATACTGGTTATGTGCAACTCAAGGGTGTGATGTTCCTATTGCATGAAATCCTGAGAGGAGGCACCTACCCCTGGGCTCATACTGAAGCAATGATGCTCTGCCTCTAAACCATTTGGTTCCTGCACTTTTTTCGATCATCAAACTTCATTTTCTCATCTCAGTTAATCACGAGTATTATCAGACTCCTCCTCCCCCTTGACACCCATTCTCCCACTGTCAGCCCCTTCCCTTCCTCCCCAGCTCAGTGCCCGTGTTACTCTCCCAGTCAGGAGCAGACTGCCTCGGGCTGCTTCAGAGTCCTTCTCGGGAGAGCCTCTTCTTATTCCTTACTCCTCATCACCACAATTTTGAAAGTCCTCCAGGAATGTTTTTCATTTTAGCCAAGGGACCACACAGCTAGAAAAAAATCTGCACAGGGAATAGGAACATAGTGCAAAAAGAATATAATCCTTTGTTTTGCCATTTTTAATGGCCCTTTTCTGTGCACACTTAGATTTGGCTGGAATGTTCGTATTTGCAAACTTACTTATGCAACTGAACTGCCTTCTTGTCTCCCCAGAATTCCAGGACACCCTTTATTCACAGTTTTCTGTTTCAGGGTCTGTTGTGTCAGTGGATGGGTAGTGAATACCTGCATGATCATATTTTTAGGTAGTAATATTGGTTAAAAAGTTATTACTGTATAGACAGCTAATCTGTTCATATATAAAAACACTGGGAATCATCTGTAGAATATCTTAAGCTAGCCTGAGTTTGGGAAGGATAAATCATTTGGTTTTTTGATGGAACAGTGAAAGGTGATTAGATCACACCTAAATAAAATGCAAAATTTTTACTGGCTTATGACCAGCTCAGACCAACAATAACTTTCCCAGTGTTTAAAAGTTCAATTTAAAATATTTTAAAATATCTTACATTTGTTGCATTCTTACTGTGGGCAGTAATGACATAAGATGTTGCCCTGAATTAATTTATGGCATTAATTACTATTATAAGTTTCTCTCCTGCTGTGTATGTCTTCCATGCTAATTCTGCCTTGTGGTGCTGGAAACTGAATTAAACTACAGTCAGCTGTTATAGCTGTAGAGCCAGAAGCAGAAATTTGATTGGGATAAAACCACATTTTATAAGCACTCACCCACACCTTAGAAACAATGTGGTGAAAAGTCCCCTTTTTGAAAACATGGTGAGGAAAATGCTCATAAAAATGTTTAAATGTGGTCGACTGGTCGGTGTGGGTTAAAACAAGCACAAACCATGTCTGAGTTAAACATTTGCTCCCTCAGCTTGACAACATGAATGTCATCACTGTATCTTTCTTAAACTTTTAAGGGATGCTAAACTGTCCACAGTATTTTAAGTCTCATCATGCCTGAAGTCTTTGCTACTTGATAAGTCAACTGAATTTAATCTTAGGTGAAGCAAAGTTGAGTATCTTTAATGTGCAGTGTTGTCCTTCTTCCGTTAAATCAACAGCTCCTCCAGGGTTGTGTTGATATTGTGTAATCCTGTTGATTTTGGTTGAAAGGTTGCCTGGTTTTGGTTCTTTAGCTGATCAGAGACTGATGTTTGTGCCAGATTTTGTTCTGTTTGTTGAATAAACGAATGTAAAACAGAAGACAGGAAATTAACACAAAGATCTGACCAGCAAGGAAAACAAAAAGCTATTAATAAATTCACATCCACCACTTAATTACCCATTAAAGTCATTGGCAAAATTGTTAGTATTATCTTTGTAGAAGCATATTCTATAGACAGTCAGTGACATATCTGTCTGAAATGTGCCCTCCCTTTTGTCAGCTATTACAAAGAACATTCTGTTTAACTTTCCTTTTGGTTTATTTGCATAGTGACAGCAGTCTAAGATAATTTCCAGCTTACTTACATATGTATATACTAAATTTCCCTGGTGTCACCAGCTATTGATCACAGAATCGTGTAGCTGTCCTTGACAGATAGTTCACACAGAAGCTTATCTCAAGCTGTGTAATGTGCATTTTAAATCAGTCTGTTCCGTTTCCTTGGTCTGTGTGGTACATGCTCCCATCAACACAGATTATCCTGCACATGGAAACTGTTGGCTTTGAATGTTTGGAATCTGTGTTGACTCCTGTGGGGGACTCAAAACGTGTCTGCATAACAGAACTGGGGGTCACCAGAAGTGTTTTAGTAAAGAAGTTGCTGAGGATATTGTAGACAGCTAATGCTCAAAGCCTTCCAAAGACTTTGCCTGCAAATAACTGTTGGGGCAGAGAATATTGCACAAGTCACAGGGACTCGCTGAGGAGAAAACAGACACATAGGCAGGAAAGACCAATAGAGGCCTTTCTGGTATTTCCTTGGCAACAGCTGCACAAAGACTGTGGAAGAGGGAAGCTGTCCCTGTGTATGTGGAATCTAGGAAACTTTTAATACTTCTGTTTCTCATTTCTCACTTCATTTAGGGATCGGCCAGGGGGAATGTTGAATGTAAAATCCTTGCAGTTTTGGAAGAGATGATTGGAACGGCATCTTCAAATCAAACTATCACAGCCTGGTAGTTTTCTGTCTATGTCAGATTTCTCTAAATTTCTCTAATTCTCTAAGTTCACTTATTTCTCCAAAATCATGACAGTCAGTCTTGCTTTGATGCTGATTTTAAAATTTAAACTTAATTTTGAAATTATAGTTGCATGTGGATGTCCATCCAGGAACACAGACAGCTCATTTCACTTGTGCTTAGGTGTAAGACCAGAACTTTTCAGAGTCCCTTCCATTGCCAGGGACACAAGGCCTCCATTAGCCCTTCTCCTATTGCACAGGGAAGAGAGGACAGAGGGAGCTTTACCCGTTGTACAGCAACAAAACATGGAGCTGTGAGTTCCAGCAGCCATATAAATGGCTTTGCCTCCTTCTCAAGATGGATATTCCTTGATTGCTTCCCAGTGCAACTGCAGTTTTTCCTTACAAACTGCAGACCCAGTTTAAGACAACCCATGTTTGGTGAAGCCAATCCCGGTCCTGAAGTCAGAGGCTGAGGTGGCACGTTTGTAAAGAGTTGCTTGCCTCTGGCTGAAAAAATACTGAAAAAAGCTGCAAAGAAAGTTTTAACTCATATAATGCATCAGTTTATAACAAATATTAAAGCCCTTATAAGGAACATTGTTTCAGTGTCTGTTTTACAGTCATATCCGACATTTTTATTGCACAAGGCTCAAGATGCTGCACTTTTGCCAACACACAAGTGAATTCTTTCTAAGATGTTTGATAGAGGATATGTGGTCAATGTTCTGGGAGTTCATATGCTTTTACTGTAGCATATGTGCAGTTTTGATCTTGATTTATGCAGTTCTACAGCTTCATTTCTAAAAAATCAGAACTGTCCACTCAATTTGCCATATGATGTTTTGCTTTAGTGGCAAACCTGTGCTTTTTATTTCAGTACATGTTTTCAGGAACAAGTATTTTTTATGAGTTTGAAGTCTTTAAATCACTGCAAGCACACAGAATATTCAGTGTTTGCTCACTTCTCTTATACAAAATACTGATTAGAAAAACTATGTGTTACATAAAGATCCTCACTTTCATGTCACATGGTGGCCAGACACAGCAGCTGAAACCCACATTTAGAAAAGAAAACATTTTAATATAGTGAGAGTCCATAGACTTGCATCAAAGTGAAATATTGTTTTTGTAGTGATCAGCAGCTTCAGACCTCCCATGCTCATCATAAACTGCCCAGGCCAATACAGCTGATTTGTTCTCTTATTGCCACTGCCCTCCAACTGCCTTTCCAAAGGCAGATATCACAGTTGCTGCCAGCTAGAAAATTAGCAAAAGCCTTCTCTTTCTCCTTTTCCTTAAGCCTGTCATGTGTGTGATATTTTGGGTTGTAGGTATGGTGTCTCTGGGTGTGTCTTGGATGTATTCATGGATAGAACGTGGAGAGCTCCCCTCTCAATCTGTTAACTTACACTGCACTGGTTATGGCAACCCTGTGTTCAGGCCTCATCTCCTCCTCTCACTTATACCCTCCTTTCTTCCTGGAAATGTTGACCTGGGAGAATAAAAGGTTTTTTTGTGCATTTGTCCAGGTTATCCAGATGCGTAACATTATGACCAGTGTCACAAAGCAGTGGATTTCTACAAAGTTACACCAGCCATTCTTAGGTGTGTGGAAAAGGCACTTTGAGATGCAGGCCAGGTATTCCACAGGACAGCTTAAGGTAATTAAGGCTGCCAGATTACATCAAGTCAGTCAGGTCAAGATCCTCTTTGAATTGGCAGATGCTCTTTAGCAGTGTGTCAACAGGCTGGGGTTGAACAAGATACAGATCCTTGAGGTGCTGGGCATCTGCAGTTCTCCAAGGAAAAAAAAAAAGAGCAGATTTGGAAATAACACCAAGAAAATGAACTCCAGTGCTGAATCTCTACCCAGATGATGGTCACAGTTTGACCCCTCTGCTGAGAGAATATCAATTCCCAGCATATTTGGGGTTGGTAGCTGTATCTGCTACAGCTTACATGTTAAATGGAGCATCCCTGAGCAGGCTTTCCTTTTGAAGCTTGAAGAAGCTTTTTGTCATCATGATTTCATTTTCTTTCTTCATCTTTCCTTTGGCTGGTGGGTGCAATGAGCACGTGTTTTAATCAATCAAAGAAAAGAGCTCTGTGTGTAGCATGTATATTAAACACCATAGAACAGTTGAGTGTATAAGTTGGATGGAGAACCTTGACATCAATTATTAGAAGAAAGTAGAATTAATCACAGATAGAAGTGTAGGATTTTAATTTTCTTAGAAGTATTTCTGAGTATCTGTTTTAAGTCAGACTTGACTGGAATTGTAGTTCTGAAAGGGAAAATTATTCCCTGACTTGCTTCTGAACTACAAAGATGGACTGTAAGATCATTGTAAAGAGTTTGGGTTTGCTGTGGTTTTTTCAAAGTGGAGGCAGAGCTGGGTACATTTTTAAGCCTTCATAGCCTGTTATATGAAATCATGGGGAACCAGTCTAAGGATCTTAAGATTGTGTCTGCAAAAGTGTGATACAGAAGATAGGAAAAAATAATAGCAGACTGTTTCAGTGTGTTTATACTGTGATGGTTGTAGTGGATTGGATCTTGTGAAATAGGTGGGTTCACATGCTCAGTGTATTCCTGGGAGTTTCTGTATTACAGAGTGTCCCCATGGACTAAGCACACGTGTGGTCAGAGTGAGCACTGTGTGACTGATGTGAGGAGTAGCAGCACTGGTAACCTGGGGGTGTGCTCAAGCCTGATTGAACTAATGGCAGAATGCAGAATTAGATGCAGAATTATCATATGTTGTATAACTTGTCTCTTCTAGTGCAAATTCATTAGAATTTATTTTTGTGTAAATTAGAAGTTTGTATTTCTTAAGCATAATTCCATCCACTTTTCTGAACTTGAGAGTCATTCAAAAGGAACTTCCAGCTCAGAGATTTGTTGCAAGTCTCAGTTATACACATACTTTACAACTTATGAGCAAAATGGGTGCAGCATGCAATACAATACATTCAAAGGCTTGACTCTTACAAAAATGTTCTCTATAGTCTTACTATAATCAAGGTAAAAACAAAGTTACCTTAAAACCATTTTTCTAAACTCTCCTGTGGTCAACTCTGATCACATCTGATAAACTAGAAACAGTCATTATTGCAGAGCAGCTCTTGGTTGTCTTTTCTCATTATGCTTTAGGAATTACAGTGATGAGTTTGACTTCAAATTCTTAGTTGCTTTTTGTTCCATGTATAAATGCAAGAAGATATTTTGCTTTCAGCACTTTTTTCAGAATGACAGCTCTGACAATTTTCTTGTCCTTTTAAGTGCAAGATGCACCATCCTGTAACTGAGCAAACTGTCCTGTTGGGTTTCAGTTTGTAAGAGGAATGTTAAATTAAGCTTAATGGGTATGTCTTTTGGATTAAAAACCTATATATTCTTCCAGTTAAAACAACGTGCTAGACTACTCATAACATAAATGTGCTTAGAGAAGACATTTGTTGAGGAAGGGGTGTCTGTGGGTTATTTTTTTCAGCCATATACTGGACAGTCCTCACTTCCCCACTGTTGTGCCCATTAAAAAAAATAGGGCTTTTTGGTCTAGAGTTACTCTTTACTGTGAGCTACTTGCTTGTGTATTTATGTATGGGGTCATTTTTATGCAAAATGACCAAGTGACATCAGCAGACCTTCTCAGTTTTAAAATTTGCTGGGAAAGCTATATTTGATTTCAAACCCAAACCTATACATCATTGCCTTGTAACCACAAGTCCTTTTGGTACTATGGCTGTTGTGTGAAGGTGAAAACTAAGTACTGGTGTTGGATTCTCCACATGGGTCTTTATTTTGAAAGCCCTGCTTGCCAAAGATGTTCTTGTACTTAACTAAGCCTTATGGACAGTCTAATATTGCAGGAGGAATGTGAGGGAGCATTAATATGACTGAGTGAGGCCCTCTGTGTTTTCCTTTGAAATATCTGCCCTGCTTGCCAAACCGCCTTGGCAGGGAATTGCATGAAGGCTGGATCTGGAATTATGGATGTGGACTATATTTTTCTCCACAGTGTAGGGAATATGGGCTGTGACTCCTACACAGATTTAAAGGCAGTGATTGAAAGTGTTAGGACTGTAGGACACACACTGAAGAGCCTAAATGGTAATCTCTTAATACTCTCAAAAGTTCCTTATGCTCCCCCTAATAATACATCTAACAGATGATCTTGAAAAGGTATTTCTAGGAAACTTTTCTTCTTAAATATATTGATGATTTTCTAGATATGGACATGAGAATATTTACTTTATTAAGTAAAACTAAGTATAGCATCTGACTTTGAATCCTTCACAGCTGAAGTTTTTAAGAGAGAAGGAAAATAGAAGGAAAAGGGAAAAAGAAATAAAGGTGGCAAATCGAAATCTAGTCTTTACTGAACACTTTCTTTAGTGTCTCTAGGTTGCAAAAAATCTTACTAAGTTGCAATACAGTATATGTCCTAAGAATTAGTTCATATAGAAGCTGCTGATTCTGCTGTGCCAATGTCACAGGACATGAAAACTGGAGGAACTGAAGCCACATGTGACACTTGGATTAAATTTACATTTTAAGTTCATATCTACTTATAAGATCATGCCCTGAGGGGCCAGGCTGTTTCTAAATATTTGTTGAAGAAGCAGTAATTTTTATTTCTCTCTAAGTTACTGGCAAAGTATCTGGTGTGTTATTTGATGGTGGCAATCGAGCTGAGAGATTGTGACATCAGGGACTAACAGTGGATATTACAGGAGTCTAGTTGATAATGAAAGATGGCTGAGAAAGAAAGAAAGATGGGTGAGAACACAGAGGTGGAAAAGCTGCAACAAGGTATCTTGATAATACTGTATTTAGATTAAAGTTAATCTGTTTGATGTAAAAGGAGTGCTTGGAAAGTTAAAGAATGAGATATAAAAAGCCTTTTTAAGAGAAATGCTTAGTCTTCCATGATAATACTTCATAATAAATATTTTCATTCATAGATTAGTGGTTGATTTAATCTTTGTCTATTTTGGCTTTGGATAAGTAGTCATTAGGGGTCCATGGCAGATTGAATTTGTTTAATGCCATTTGCCATCACATTTTAGCACGTATACTAAAGTATTGTCTTGATCCACTTGCACATCATGTGTTTAGAAATTTTAAACAATACATATTTTGTGTGAACCAGGCTTCTAGTCAAGCATATTGTGCAGAATTTCACACTGAAAATTTTTATCTATGAAACCTTTCATAAGAGAGAAGAGTATTGTAAATTTTCAGTGAAAATAAAGAAGGGAACAATCTGTCTGTCTTCCTAGAAAAATGAAAGAAATGGTTACTGAAAGAGAAGGAATCAATTTCTAATCAATCCCACCTTTTCTGCTTAAATAAAAATTAACCAAGACACTATGAAGCAACTACTTGCAGGCTTGAGGAAAAAAAACAAGATTCTAGACCCAGTGGTTCAAAACATTATTTGGATATTTGTGGTTAAGAACTTATGCTGAAAACTTTATTGTTGGCAATTTATTTGATGTATTTTCTTGGAAAGGGATAAAATGGCCATACTTAATTGTAAACTTGTTTCTAAAACAAGTAATGACAAATATGCAAAGTCATACAGACAAAACAAAACTGCCAGTGTGGAAATGGTGACCGGATTTGCTTGGTGATTTGTCATTTGGGGAATTTCTGTATCTGGGTATGCTTTTTCCAGATGATGATATTAATAATAAGCAGCATTCCCCATACAGCTGTCTGGCATCAGGGCAAACTCTGTTGGATCTTCAAGCAGCTACCAAATAGACCAGGAGAGTCTTAGTCACACTTGCCATCCTTCACCAGCTCGTGGCACTGGGCTGTTACACACACAGCTTTGAGAAATGCTTTTGGAAATTTATGGGCAGGCTGCTGCCATGGTGACTCCATGGCCAGGCTGCTGACCTTTGAATTTAGGACAATGTCTAAAAGAATAGTCAGTTCTGTGTTATGCCACAGGCCTGCTTGGTGATGTGCAGGCCCCTGAGTACCAGAAATGTTTGCAGTTGAAGACAGCAAAATAATAGTTTGGGGGGGGGGTGTTTTGGGGTTGGTTCGTTGGTTGGTTTTTGTTGGGTTTTTTGAGATGTGTTTGATGGTGTGTGTTGGTGATTCTGGGTCAGTGCACAGCAATCTCAGCCTAAAGGCCCTTTGGACAAATTTCTATCAGTACCAATTTGGATCAGGACACCCTGGAAATCTGCCTGCCCTGATGAAGGACATGAATTCTCTTGGGAAGTTCTTTTGTAACTGCTGGAAGCTGTAAAAGCTCCATTCGAGATAACCTGTAAAATCCCTCTCCAGCTTTCCCAAGTGTAATCACAATATTGGCTATTATGTGACACTATTTTCTGCCAGAGTTGCTTTCCTGTGAGAAGTATCACTGAGTTTGTTGTCTTTCAGGAATCATCTTTCCTTACAGTAATAACAACAGTGAAATGAGTGAGCTAAACAAAACCCCAAAACTCCAAGCAGACAAAAAGCTAAAGATGGGATAAATATATTTTTAATTTTTTTTTAAATTCTTATTTTTGTTAACTGTTTTGGATGCTTGCACTAATCCTTTGACAGCGTGTCTAAACCAGGAGGGATAAGTGGTTTGCAAAATACATGTGAAAAAGGCAAGTCAAATATAAACCAAGTATTTATGGCAGGGTTAAAATGCTGTTGCCCCAGGTCAGTAAGTACCTGGTGAGTACTGGTACTTGTCCACTGGACATGAGCCAGCACGTGAGGCTGTACATAAAAATTAAGTGATATATTCACTGAGAAATAATTCATTGTGAGGAAGTCTTCCCTGAAACACTTCTGAAAGATTATTTGAGACATGATCCATACAAATATGTAATTCCTATATTGAAAAGACTTGGAACAGTGCAGGAAATCTTCAGGAGGAAATCTTCCTTCCACGGTGAAGGAATTTTCTGTGGGTTTTATTCACTTGCTTCTTGTTGGAATTGTGATTGTTTTCCAGCCATGTGATGGTGTTGGCTGCACAGATGTGCTTTTACAACCAGGTTTCTCAAACAGTCTGGTTTTATGTCTCTCCACGGGCCTTTAAGATTAGAACTGGTGTTATTGCTCACTTTAACCCACGTAGACAGTCTGAGGATGGGGATAAAGGAATCAGCACCATTTGTGTCCTTCAAAACATACACAGAGAATGTTTCTTCACTTCCTTTGTTCTATGTGGCCTTTTAAGAAGTAATTTTTTTCTTAGTGTTCATACTCTTATTTATTTGCACCTTGGTGTCAGCAAACAGTATTCCCAGATTTTGTGCCATTGTGTAGAGATGTTACACTGTATGCTGAAGGTTTTAATATATGTATATATGCAGGGTTTAATGTACCAAAGGTTAATTTTTGCTGCTTAAAAATGAGATGACATGCCAAGTAACTTCTTAAAAAATGTTTTCAGAGTATTCAACTACTTCATGCAGTCATTTTGGACTTGACTTTCCTCCTTATATAGTAGAGAAGTGTTCCTGAATTTAGACAAGCCGTTTGTCCCGTGAGAAAATTTGATAGTACTGAACTTTGTTTCAGTTGTCTGCTTCAGGAAGGCAAATTTCAAGTTAAATTATACTGGACATGCTCTGGGTACTCAGAGACTTATCAGCTGTTTATTCAAGTATTTATCAGCTTTGTGAGTCGTTGATCCTTTAGTAAATGGAGCATTTGAGACACAGGAGTGCATAATTATTTTAAGATGTTCCTTTTCTGGTTTGAGCTGCATATGAATTTTCAGAGTTCATATACATGACGTGTAGCCCAAGATTTAACATAATCTGTAGCTCTGTGGTTCCACTTCCCTGTGCAGCAGAAATCAGCCATGCAGAGGAATTGGTCATTTTGTCTCAGCAAATGATACCTCGAAAAATGGAGTCAAGTCCACCTGTGTGCTCTACCTGTGTGCTTCCCAAGCTTTTAAGCATGTGGGATCACTGTCCAGAGTCCAGACAGCTGGGAAACTCCACATACATTGATGGTTCATTGGGTTCTAATGGGCAGCATGTGTTTAATGGGTTTACTTGGAAAGCAAGCACCTTTATAAGATAAACTATCAAAAAACGTATGATATAAACAATCAGATTTCCCCCGAATTTTGTTTTTATTGAGGCAGTAAAGATGCACAGTTGCTCTTTAATTACAGAGTTTATTCATTTTTATATGCTCTACATCTGCAGGGAAAGGGGAGCCTCGTTCTTGCACTGCAGCTCAGCTTCTAATTTGTACCTAATTTGCACCAGCAGTGTAACTGGTCTGTTGGTGCTGCATGTTTTTGACCTGGCATGGACCCCCCAGTGATGGAAAATGAGCCTTTAGTTGACTAATGGGGTAGATTTTGACCTGGTGTTAATTCTTTAAATTTGCAATGCAATTAGGGGCAGGGAGTGTGCTGAGATCAGACAGTCTTATTGATAGAAATGGCAAATTGGGAGGATGAAATCAAACAGAATATGGAGATATTTTTGGAGAGGAATAATTGCATCTTTGACTTAGGAGTTTTGTAACTAGATGGGAAAAGTTGGGATGTGCTTTCTGCTCAAACTGTAGTTTGCATGACTATGAGATTAGTTTTGTCTGCTCACTTCAGGTAACTGGGTTGTGGAATGAAACTACTTTAGAAATCTTCCTCCTCTTTCTTCTTGTCTTTGGGCTCTGGATGAGTGTTTCATCCAGCGTGTTTTAACCAGTATTGCAGTTAAATCCCAAGTCTTCAGTTGAGCATACACATTTCCTTTGGCATCACAACAGCTATTTTCTTTTTTATTTTTTCCTGTCAGAGGAAGGGAGAAACCCAGTATTCCCATAAAGCACAAAAAATACAATTGGATTATGAATACAACTCTTCCAAGATTTTTTTCCTGTTCATCCTTTGGATTTTAAGTCAGTTCTGGTTCAGTACCTCTGTGACATCAGAGAACAGAAGTGCCTGTGCTACGGAATTGTCCTTGGCTCTGGTTCTCCAGCTGTATAACTCCTGCTTGGATGTTGAATTTCTTTTGTTAGGTGGGACCCTGCTCTAGTTCTGCCCCCTAAACAGTGTGTGTGTTCTGTGCAGTACTGACTCTTCTCTGAGGCTGCCTCTATTTCAAGACTTTATCTGCTGCCTGATAACATCTCTTGTATTCTTTCTTTTGCCTGGTTGATCTCCACTGTTACTGGCCCTCTGTACACACGGTTAGAAATGTGGATTTTGGCAGAGGCACAGATGTCCAGGGCTCTGATTATGCTGATCAGCCTTACTGGCCTTGCCCCCACCTGTGATTCCTGGGACCAGGAGCCACAGTTGAACTCAGCCCTGGGCCTTCAGTCCCTGCTCGAGCTGTGCCCCCAGCTGAGATCCTGCTGGTTTGCACCCTGATCCATGGACTGACTGCTCAGCTTGGACCTGCCTTGTCACTGCAGACTTGTTGGGTGACCTTGGCTCTGGTTTGGCCCTGGCTGCCACCCCTGGGTCTGCCCAGCTCCATCCCATGGTGGCAGAGGCCTGGCTGGTGAAGCCACCAGCCTCACTGCCCTTGTTGGCAAGCTCGACACACGGCTCCTCATCCCTGTCACTGCTCCCTGACAGTTCCTGAAGGTGACTGCTGCTGGTTTATTGCCTTAGGAAAGTAGTAAGCATGAAAAATGTTGGCCAGCTTTTGCAGAGCTTTCTTTTCATCTTTAGTTGGCAGGTGATGCTCATTTCTTGCCAAAATAGGTTTTACCATGGTGTTTTCACACAGTTCCTACCTGCAGGTTTTACTGGTGTGTGCTATACTTCATCCACTGCTGGGGAGGACTCACAGTGATTTTCCAACTTCTGTTTTTCCCAGCCTAAAAGAATGTCTTTATGGCTTTGAGATTTTTACCAATATAGAAAATAACAGGACAGGGAAAGCATATGCATGAAAACATGGTCTGTCAGGGCTTCCTTCTCTGCAAGAATTTCAGGGATGTTTCCAAGCAAAACTGAAAATCAATACTACATTTGCAATCCTAACTGGTTAGTTTTCCCTTGGAGGCAGCTTGTTGCCCTCGTTTTATGAGGCATGTTTGAGGTAGCTGTCATTTGCCAGCTGGTCACTTGGGAAAATGTGTGTTAGCACTAAAATCCAGTTTGAAAGTTGGTGGTTTTGGGCCTGGAGAAAGACTCTCCTTTATAATTCTGATCTCATAGGAGGTCATGGCCTATTGTGTCAGGACATTTGGTACTTCTCTTTAGTTGGTTTTATAATAAAAACACTAGTACACTTACATGATCCAGAGGCCTCACCTTTTTCTTTTTGTATCTTTAAAATACTTTCTACATAGACTTAGAGGTATCAACCTTTATCCCTCATGAAGAAGTGATTTGAAAATATCATGACTCAAATTTATAGTTAGAATGTTTTATCTAGGGGGAGGCTGACTTTTCCCAGGGAATAGATATGCATTATTTGTATAATTTATAATTAATCTGATGTAGTTACAGATTATTTAGAGTTTTTCCATGGGGGATTTATTTTTTTAAAGGACAAACAGGCTTATTCTCATTTCTTATTTTAGGTAAAGCATCCAAATATAGCAGTGGTACCAAGTAGGTTCATTCCAGTTTTGTTCCAGTTGCGAAGGAACGGCCTCAAATATTTTAAAGGGTAAGGCCTTTTCCTTCGGGTCCTATTTTTAGTGGCTGCTCATTTGCCACACTTCAACATGAAACACAGATCAAAATGCCTTATGTGAAACTTGGGTGATGAGAGGTAGTTTTCTAGAAATGTGTGTCTTTTTTTTTTTTTATGCACACAAAGAAAGAGATTAAACGTGAACCATCAAAGAACTCTTTTCCTCTTGGTTTCACCACTCTGTTCTGTCTAGGAAGAGGTAGAAGACAGCGTGAGTAATGTTGGATAACGTGTTAGGAAAATACATGGGAAAATAACATTAAAGTTTAAGTGTGAGGAGAACCAGAATATGGTGCTAAAAATCTTAATGCCTTATTAGGAAAGCAAAAACACTGATTAACAAATGCAGAGAGAAAAAATTTTGTCACAAGATGAATGGTAGTCATAAAAGTTAGAAGTTCAAAGCATGGTGTCCACTTGTTCTGTAGTCAGAACGTAGTGTTGGTCAGAGGAAGGAATGCCTCATAAATGTCGTCTGATTCTACTTGCACTATGCAACTACTGTCTGGGGAGGCAAAGAGGTGCTTGGAGAACTTGGGATATAAACCAGAATTCTATCATCAAAATACAGAAAATTGGAATATGGCCATGAAAAACACACATTCTAGCCCAGCCCTGGGCAGGTGATAACCAGGGGTCTTTTTCTCCCTCTAGCACTCTGTAATGCCAGAAAAGAGAAAGGGATAATGGATTTAGTACTGAAGGAAAGATTCAAGATGATAAATCAATTTGAGGTTAATACTCAGCTCTTTGAAGTTGGACCTTTTCAGTAAAGTCTGGCTTTGTAATCAAGAGCCTGAGCTTTAAGAAGTCAAGAGTAGGGAGAAGAGGAAGGAAATGCTCAGATTTCCTTTTCAGGGTTTGAGTGCAATTTAAAAGCACTGGCAGTACCATGGTAGTGAGAGGAAAACAAGGGGATGATCATGAAGGCCAACGTGGTTTTATTGAATTAACTGCAGTGATGCAACCAAAGCTGGGCTGACCTAATTAGATACCAATAGCTCTTTGAGACTTACTTTGTAATGCCATTGTCACAGGATGCAATAACAACACCTTTTTAATTGTGTGTACTTTCTAAACTGATCTGATCCCTATTTCCTCACAAAAGAGAAACAAAAAGATGAGAAACAGAGGAAAAGTCAGAACTCGGAGTGACTTCAGATGACAAACAAGTGGAAAAACGAGGATTGTTCAGCTTAGAAAGGGAAATAAGCTAGAATAGAAGTTGAAAGTTAAATTGGAAAGCAGTTAACTAGCAAAAGCATTAGCAAGGACAAAAAGTGTCTATATGGAATAACTTTTTAAAATCTCTTTAAGGATTTTTTTTTCCACAGCATCCTTTTGTCTTTTCCATAACTGTAGAGTGGGATCAAAAAATGATTAGACATGTAGATAGATAGATAGATAGATAAGAATATCTGTACCTTCATTATGGAAGGTAACAGTGGAAGATGTGCTGCCCCATGCAATGCTGTACTCTGGTAGCCAATCAATATTTCAGTTTTGGAAGGAATTCTTTCAGGGACAGAGCTATCCCCTTTAATGCTTCTTTGTACAAGAAATTGTGTGGAGTCAGCTGCTTTCCTAACAAAAACATTGAGGAAAAGGGTAGGATGCTGGGAGTTACTTGGAGAAGCATTAGTATATGGAATACTTAAATTGAGTTAAAATTTCAGTGCAGAAGAAACTGCTGAGATGCAGTGAAATATGTATGAGACTCTGGGACTTGATTTCTCCCAGGTGCTCAGTGTCTGAGGTTTGCTCTCACAGGGCTCCAGATACTCAGCCTTTAGGCTGTAATACACAGCTCACACCCTGTCTTCCTTCCCAAGCTGGGTGGGGTTGGGAAGTCCAAATACTCCATCTTGGGCCTTCTTGGCCTTGCTGTAATTTCATCTGTTGCTGGTCAGTAGGAGACAGAGGTGCTGACTCTGTGTGTGTGAGGGTGCCTCTGTCAGCAGCACTGCAGGAGAATTGCTGGAACTCTGGAGGGCAGAGGACAGGAGAGACTCTCTTGCTCTCTTTCACCACCCCTTCTGGCCAGTGAAATGCAGAAAGCAGTGGAGTGGATGTAAAAGCTTCCTTGGAGGTACAGAAATCCCTCTGTGGTCCAGCTGCAGTATTTCCTGAATCCAAGAAGGTAGGGCAGGGAGTGGCATTTTTCTGCACTCACTCTCCTCAGTACAACTGCTTTTATCTTCAAGGAAAATACATTCTTTCTGCAGTCTAAATTCCCTGTCTGCTCAGACACACATAATGTGGCAAGAAACATTGTTATTTCAAGTGTTTAATTAAATACAAACTTTATTTTTTAAATAAAAATATAAAAAAAACACCTCATAGAAGAGATCTGAAGTGAAATGTTACGGCTGGTGTCTTTCAGTAGTTCAGGCTAAAGGACAGCAGTAATTTATTCTAACCTTAAAACATCTGAATAATAAATTCAGAAAGAAATGCTTCCTGTAGAAAGTGAAGTGAGATAATGGCTGGAATTGCCTGTCTGACAGCAATAAATATGGCAGCCATCTTTCCATATGACTTCATCAATGTAAAAATTTTCTCTGTTGCTTCTTTTTTTAAGTAACCTGTAGATCACCCACCAGGAGAGATGACCAGTTAAATAAAACCAAAACATAATAGATTTTCAACTTTGCTCTGTTAAATTTTTACATGGAACATTGAAATAAAAACCTAACACCTTTTCTTAAGTAGTCATATGTCTACTGCTTTTGCTGTTAGTGATTCCTGGAAGATGGTGTCTGTCCAAAGTAAATTAATGCTGTTTTAAATACTTGTTTTAAGAAACAGTTAAAGGGCTTACAGGTTATGCTGTAGCAGCAAACTTGTTTGGGCCTTTATCTTCTTTTAACCAGTTCATTGTTTTACAGCTGAGCACCAGCAGATGTTCCAGCCAACCTTCTCTTTCCTTGCAGATTCAGTGGCATTGATGTGGCACCTGAAGTGACAAAATGTGAATTGGACTAATTATTTTCACTTGTACTTATTAATACTTCGAAACACACAGAAATTGTCCGTGTCTGGTTCTGAAGTAATTCAGCCTGAAATACGTAGTTATCCTCCATGCTGTCTTGCTTTGAGAGTTTGAGCTCTACAAACATTAGGGCTGTAGGAAGTAGAAAGGAAGTCTTTAAAATCTTGTTTTGACTCATGTTTTCTCCTGTTATTACTTTTCTATTAGGAACTTGGTCAGCTGTCTAAGCTAATATACCTTTAGCAGAAAGCAGTAGCTGTGAGTGATATTACCTGAGCATACTGTTCATGATTTCACGTGGAGTTACTGGAAGCCTGAGAGACCTGGGAGGGAATTTTGTGCTTTTGATAAGTTCAACAAACTTGTCCTTGTTTGAGATTCAGGTGCAATTGCCTCAGGAGGAAGCTGGTCACAAACTTCATAAACTCATTGATTTTACAAACCCCTGGAGACTGACAGGTAATTTGTTCACAGGTGAAAGTCAGTACTCTTTTAATGAGAACTGTGCTGTGCAAAGATGCATTGTTTGTGTTGTGTATTTTTGGTTCTGAGAGCAAACAGTAGGGACTTTCCCCCTAAAGATTCTGATGGCTTTTTTTGTTTTTAAAAAATATATCATTTCAGATTTTCTATTTCAGTTATATACCTAAAATAGTTATGCTGTTATTTTTGCTATGTTTGTATGTTTCTAAGTAAAAACAAGGATGATTTGTGTTGAAATTAGAGATATCATTTCTTCCATTTTACTCTTGGAAGGTATTTTGGTTTCTCTCTCCACTACTGCAGAACTTTATATCTGAAAGAGCTGATCAGTCATAAACTGATTTTTTTTCTATTGCTCCAGTAGTTTTTTAATCTCTAATGTGGTGATTGTTGAGGTTTGCAGAGTTCTGATCTTGGCTGCAGCAGTGCAAGTTTGGCTCAGTGTTAAGTTTCAGGTTTCTCTGTGCTGCAAAGAAAGGCTGTGGTTGTGTTTGTGAACATGCACAATTCCATCCAGTTCAGTGGGATAAAGCTTGAAGGCATAATAGCAGGTATGAACAGATCTCTTGTCTTAATATGGAGAACAGAGCACCAGCTTCTGAAATTCAGGGAATTCTGCCTGTATTTTTTGTAGAGGAAAAATTAAATGCATATGGAAAGAATTAGCTATATGACTTATTAAATGGGAATGGAGTACAGTTTTCTGTGCTCAGAAACTCATCCTAGTAATATTCAGTTAGACTTCAATAAGGTGGTTCATTATTTACAGAGAACATCCTGCTTTCTGGAATGATCAGCAGAAAGAAGCCTAAAATCACAGTTACTCTTAATTTTTTAAAATTGCCTTTTCTACCTGCCATTAAAAAGGAGAGGATTGGCAATTTTGTGCCTGTGCTATATATTTAATCACAAAAACTAGTGATTAAAACAGAAAAACAAGATAAAGCTTAATTTTATGGAAGCAGTAGTCAATCTGCACGAAGCAGCTTTCATCATTGGAGTTTTTGTTACACACTGCAAACACTGAAATGGTGTATTCTTTTAAAACCTTTTCAAGCTCTGAAACTGTATTTTCAAAGTATCATGGTTGGAGCTCTCACGTTGGAAGTGTTTTGAACTCCGGTTTAGTTGGCAGTTTGCTCACTATCCTTTTTCCTTTTGTGGTATATCTAGATATTTCAAAAAAATATGGAAGGACAGGTTGGCTTCCTGACAGGGTTTTGATGGAAAATTTCCTTAAGTTTATTTGGCTTTACATTTTTAGTCTGGAGGCTTTGCCATAGGCAACCAGTGTACAAAGTACCTGTGATGGCAGCTCTACATTTAGCTGTCAGCACCACGGCATAATCTACAAACCTTCAGCTCGCCTTAAAAGGGGGGAAAATACTTCTTTCATTTAGGTTTTGAAGGGAGGTGTTGTATTTGTGAGATCAACATAGCAGTAGAGAGTTCTGGGTGGGTTTTGTCAGAAAGTACCATTAAGGGCTGTGTCAAGTTTTCAGTAACTGCAGATTTGGCTGCCAGTCACCACTGTCACCGCGCCGTGGCCGACTGCCTGTGATCATTCAGATCCTTTGGAAGAACCACTCTGGAGCTCCTTGTGCTCAAACTCTCATTCTGGATTTTTAAACCTCCTGAAGCTTGTGCTGTTCCCTCGAGGGGAGGCAGCTGAGGAGGGAGGACTCTTTGCCAGTGAGACCCCCCATCCTGTGTGGCCTCCACTGCATCTCTTCCTGCCTGGAGTGCCCTCCCTGGACACGGGGCTGGCAGGAGCGTTCCCGGGACCACGGAGCTGCACAGCTGTGGATCAGCAGGGGAGAAAACAGCTGACCCATGAAAGGTGTTCTGCTGATTTGAGAGGCTAAAAAAGGGCAGGCTGCTCTGTAGGTGTAGAAGAGACACAGCACTGAGTCAGGTTAGGCAGGAGAAGAGGTAGGACTTTATGGGCAGTAGGAGGAGTGACAGTGATGTCTGGTTAGCAGAGCTAATCAGATTTTACTGTGCTGGAGACCCAGATATCCAACTGCAAATACAGCAGAATGTGGACCTTCAGCAGCAGTGAGAATGCTAATTTGCTATACTGGTTTAGGAGTTTGACTCTATTTAATTGCAATTCTGAGAAAAAGTATTTTATCTTTCACCTCTCGTAGGAGAGGAAAAGAATGGTTGGTAAAGCCAGTTTAAAAATAGCCTGAAGGGTCTGACATATTCAGCTGTGTATACAAAGCTTACCAAATTACAGAAAGAAGTGTAATATATAGTAATGGTGTGCTTCTCAATTTCACCAACATTTTTACTTCCCGCCTCCTAAAGTGTTGAGATATTTTAAAGTACCTGTATTCTGAGTTCATGTGGTTTACTGTTTGACATATGAGACCAGGTTATTCCTGGGTCATATTTTTGAGATTTCCCCTGGAACCATAAGGATAAGAAGTATGTATTTACATGAAAGATGAGAATATAGTGCATTTTCTTGACTTCAGGAGCTGGAACTTTAAGAAAGGCTTGCAATTCTGCTTGCTTGGTCAAACCAGGTTATTTGATGAGTTGAATTGTTATAAATCAAAATTTCCTTTATTCAGCTATAATATGAAAAAGAAAGAGAGGTTATATCCATATCCTGCTCCAGGATTATCCTGAAGGATGGGGGTCCATTCCAGGAAGCAGTTGTGACATTCCTGAGAGCGAATGGGCACTTGGGTCCCCCTTGCCCTTACCCTGGGGCCAGGAGTGAGAGCTCGAGGTTCTGCCCGAGCCCCTGGCAGGATCAGGCCATTGGGATTGCAGGATTGTGCTGATGTGGGGCTGACTGAAACCATAGGCTGCTTCCTGCTTAGATTCTAAGTTATGATTTATGTGTTACAAACTCCTTCCATAAAAGGAGGTGCTGTACCTTTAAGTAGCACATGCCGTCTAACCATCAACAGGCATCTCTTGCAAGCAGCGTTAGCCTGTTTCTCCAATCATGCCTGCCTAAGTCAATAACGCTTTGCCAAACCTCCTCGTGCATTAAAGGTTACCGTTTAGCTTGTTCCATGAATCACAGCAGATGCATTACTTGGCAGTGACCATTTCTGTCCCTCCCCTTCTTCGCTTCCTACTGCCTGCAGCCCCCCAGCTCCGAGCTGGCCGAGCCCCCTCCCCCAGCAGGGAGAAGTCATTACATGAAGAGATCAACTTACCAGTTGTCTTCAGAGCAGTGGCTGAGAGCAAAGCTCCTGGTCGGACCGTGAGTGCGAGAGCAAGGGGGAGAGGGAGAAAGACTCGTACCTACGAGAGCTGAGGGCTGTGATACTGAGACACAAGTGCATCTGCTTGCTGTTAGTACTTGGCAGAGGGTTCTCTCCTCCAGGGTAGCTCTAACTTTGGGTAATAATGTTTGTCAGCTACCTGATACTAACGTTGCTCTGCTTTCAAACAGCAGTGTTAGCAAGACCTGGGGGTGAGGTAAGCAAAGTATAATGTCTTGTCAAAAATTGTCTTGTCAGAGTTGCGTTTTCTTCATATCTATTAAGATGGACCGTGAATGATTTTTATGCTGTTAGACAGTTTTAGAATTGCCTTGTTTGCTTCGTGTGTAAAAAAGCTGTTGTTTTGTTTGGGTTTGGTTTGGGGGATTTGTGTTTGCTTTTTTGCTGTTGGTTTGGGTTTGTTGTTTTTTCGTGGGTTTTTCTGCAAAAGTCCATAGGTACTAAAGGAGAGCAGTTTGCAAGTTAACTTCTCTCGACAGTTCGCTTTCTGTGAGAGATGACTAATTTGTGAATTTTTCTTTACTAATATACAGAGAAATATGATACTCAGCAGCAGTAGATGGTAGTGTTTTGTTCATATTTTCTGCAAAAAAATGTGCACTATTGAAAAAGTTTTTACACAGGCTATATTTTGGGGATGTGGGCATGTGAAAACTTCAGGCTTCATAATTAACATTCTCTTTGTGCAAATACATGTAATGTTTAGTATGTGTCAGGGCAGAAAAAGCTTGATTTTTTTAAAAAATGCATATCATATCATTAAAGAGGGACTTTATGCATTCCTTCTATTCCTAATTCCTCAGTCTTGAACAGTGGAATAGAACAGCTCTTGCTATGCTTTGAAAAGTTGCTACTTGATTTACGAAGAGACGTTTTCTAGACTTTTGTCCTCATCAGAGCAGTTTGTCATCAAGTTCTTATTTCATACCAAAGCAGAAATTTTCAGCTGGTCATTTGCCATTTAGGAAATAATTCAGCAAGCACAGTACCATTAGATAAAAAATATTCCAACTAATGAAATTGTTAGCAGAAACCACGTTTGTTACTCATTCTGGCTCGCTCTGACTGAAATGCGATGTGTAGCTGTGCATTTTAAGGGAATCGTTGGCTAGTTTTGTTCCATAAATATGCCTTCCTTAAGTAAATCTTCTGCAAACAGTGTTTCTGGTTTAGAGCCTTGTCTTTTGTTAGCCCTATCATAACTTTATGGTAGCCTAATGAAGTCCAGAGCCATTACTTTCTCTGGTAAAAGAAAGTGGAAGTGAACTGGAAAAAACCACCTTGTCCAACAGTGTGTGGTTGACACTCTGTAGCTCATACGTCTAGATAGAAACTTTATTTTGCTTTCAGGGTGGTTTAATAAGAGAAGCTGTAATGGTTTTGATTCAAGAAAATGACTCAGTGAAATCTTGAGCTGCCTTTGATCTAGTGAAAGCAGGGAAAAGTTTTCAGCAGAGTCTCAACAAATTTAAGTGGTTTGATGATCAGAACAACTGAAAGCTGATCGTTGCCCTCTAGTTGTCACAGGAGTTTTTAACTTCCTGGTTGATTGTTACCGAGCACAGAAAATGATAGATGGACTCACCTTGTCCAGGCTGAGGGACCTTAAAATCTGTGGTGGCTCATATGGAAAATATTTCTGTCACCACTGCAGGCACATGTGGTCTTCAGAGATCCATATAAAGAACAAATCTAGAGCAGCAGCAGTGTTGCCTGCCAATTACCCTCGTTAGCAAGTAAAATAAAAGCAATGCTGTGTTCTTACCTGGAAATGAATTTCTGCTGTAAAAGTGCAGTGTGGAATGTTTTAGCACTGTGATCCATATGCCAAGTACTTTAAACTGTACTACTGTTCTGAGCTTTTCAGCTAATACAGCGAACAGAGTATGAAAAATGGCCTGTTACTTTATCAATGAATCTTAGGTTGTAGGTTTTAGTGTAGGTAGTGAGAAATTTTCTCCTTTATTATGTTCATATGGCTAATTTTGAAAATTCCATAATAAAAAATATACTGCATCTACTGTTATTAATATAATATTTCTTTGTCCTGTATTGTAAGAGACCACCCGATAATCTTGTGCACTTCCCTGCTCCAGCTGCAGAACCTTGGCTACATAAATATTATTTCTCTAGGAAATTACTCAGTAAAGATTTTTCCCCTGGTTGACAGTGAATTGAAGACACAGAATATAAGGGAGAAGCCATTTTTTAAAGGAACCTGTACTGTAGTTTGTGCTCTTCTGAACCGTTTTGTATGCTTCTCTGAATATTTTAATTGATTTATAGGTATGTATTTTTAAAAGTT
Organism: Lepidothrix coronata; assembly: GCF_001604755.1. Lineage (NCBI taxonomy): Eukaryota > Metazoa > Chordata > Aves > Passeriformes > Pipridae > Lepidothrix > Lepidothrix coronata. Next base: position 329,231 of record NW_016690320.1, read on the forward strand.
CTGCTCATAAAAGTGTCAGATTTTGATAGATTATAAAGTCAATGGGAAGCTGCTTTACTTGCCAATTTGTTTTGTCTGTATTTTAATGCTGCGGAACTTTGACTGTTCAAGGAACAGAAAATTACAAAAATCCAAGTGTTACTTCTTTCCCTTATAAATCTTAAGGCACCCCTAACACTTGTTCTGATGTGTGTATGATTATGTTCTGCTTTTCATTTGTTGTTGATTTAAGGCATGGCTTGGCATGAAGTCAGTGAGACTGCATTGCATCACTTTTCCATCCAGGAGGGAAGGGAGGTTGCACAGCTTTGCAACTTGCACCCTGTTTGTAGTGGCCAAGCCCAAAGTTTTTTTGTGTGTGCTTCTTAGGAAATGAGCAGGTTGAACTCCTGGGCTCAAAACAATACTTAATCAAGGTTTCCACCTTCCCATGTCTTTAATCTGGTGGTTTGGAATCATCTCTAGCATGAAAATCGTTGGTTTTACTGGATATGTTGGGCTTAAGAAATCTTTGAGCAACTCCTGAGGAGTAGACCATCCCCATACTTTCAAGTATTCCAAAGCCTATCATTATTCTTCACTCACAAGCAGGTAGCCTTTTAAATAGTTTTCTCAGTATACTTGATAGATATTTGTATTTGAGAAGAGAATTTCACGTTCCTTGAGATTTTCATTGTTTCAGCTGAATTCTCCCATTTCAGTAGCTTCCTTAATCTCATACAAACTGACCATCAATCAGTACCATGAGCCCTGCCTGGCTCAGGACAGGTGTCAGTGAAGCTGAGCAAATTTACTCAAGTCACCAGCCTGGCCTTCTCAGCAATAAAGCAAAACCAAATTGTGCCATTCTGAGTTTTGTTTGAATTGTTTTCTATTGGCATTTAAAAAAAATCAGTCTAGCTTACAAAACGTGTGGACAAAGGGAACTAAGTCTCACGTATAACTTACATGTTGATTCGATCTGTATTTTAGTGTGACAAGTAATCATCTGACTAATCATAAAAATACACGATCTGTGACTTAGCATAGAACTTTCAACATGGATAAGTGAATAGAACAGCTTTGTAAGATCTAAATCTAATTATTTTCAGTTCTTGAGTAGTATTTGCTCAGGTAACAGGATGTTTTGCTGCAGTTAAGCTGTTTATAGAAGCAAAAGTTTTATTTAAATACGTGGATACTCTTTAGAGTATCTGATAGTGTTCAGCTTTCTTCATAAAGTAGTTCAACATGAAGTGTAGAAGATACTAAACAAAGTCCTTGAGAGTTGTTTTAATATATTTTTTATTATAAATAAATTTCACAGATGTGAAGTGTTTCTCTTTGGAATTTGGGCATAAGGAGGGTGAAAGTATCACATTCTACCTGCTAAATGTGTAAAGGGAGTCTGAGCAACTTGTGGTGCTCCAGACACTGCTGGGTCTCATTGGTGGCTTATGGGCCAACACATGGAACAGTTGTTCTCCACCGTGTCCCAGGCTGCCAGAGCAGGAATAAACAGACAGGACCCCATTGCCATGAGCTCCCATTCATTTCCACCTCCACAGGAGGCAGCTTGTGCATGGGAACCAGAGAGCCAAAGTGAACTTGTCGACACCTTAAAAGGTCACTCAGTTCTGAACAGGTTCAGGTGTCACAATCCCAACTACACAAATGCAGCCCATTGTGAGAAACACCTCAGTGTTGGTGCCAGCATTGGGACTGACTTCCACGTGGTGCAGTGTGAGTGGAGCTTTCCCTTGCTGATCTCAGAAACAGACTGCTGAAGCAAGAGTTAAAAATCACAGAAGGCCCAAACACGTTGAGGTCATGGCCCTTTTGACACTGTCTCTTGGCTGACTTTTTTCTTGTCAAGGACTGACTCTTTGTTGTGACTTGTTGCAGTGAAATTTCTGACCTTTCTCAGCAGAACCTTTTGGTGTTGTCTGGTCAGACCTGATGCACGTGTGGCCACTGCTGTGTGTCCTTGTGCAGAGGTGGAGGAGAAGCTCCTGAGAGGTCACACATGCTTGGGTAACACAGTTTCATGCACTTCTTTGGAAGGGCAGCATGGAGAATGAGCCTGGGAGTGCTTGTGCTACATGGCTATTGATGGTCTTCATTTATTGCATCAACTTTCCCTTCCCAGTCACATTGGCACGGCCCTAATTACTGTTGCATCTGTGGATTTTGTCATCTTCAGGTTTTTAATCCTTATGCTAGCCCTGGGAGGTAGAAGAGTGCTATTACACAGCTGTTACTTATAAATTCCAGGGCCACAGAGGTAAAATACAGTTTAGAAGCTCAAAACGGGTATCAGTGACTTTTATAGAGGCTTGACAAATCAGCCTAGCACATAACTGGTTTTGTATCTGAGAACCTGTGTCTGGGCAGGAGATGAACCAGTTCACCTGTGCCTGCTCAGTCACCAGGCTGCAGTTTAGCTGATGCTGCTCCTTCAGTTATGGGCAGGGAGCACATGATGCAGCCCAATAAAACAAACATTTCCATCTCTGACTTTCACTGGGCCAGCATATAAGAAAACATAATTTCTCCCACTGACATAGTGACAAAAGTAATTTCTCATCTCTGTACCTGAGTATTCCCATCTGTAGGCCAACGTTAATAGGGTTTCCATCGAATCTCCTGAGAAATTGATGTCACCTTGACTATTATTTTGCCATAAAACATCACCCTTCACCCTTCTGTTTATGAAGCATGAGAATGTTTGAGAACCCTTGTGGACTGGTAACTAAGGAGGGATTGAACCATTTATTTGTTTAGCACACATAAAAGAAAGTTATTTGGATTTTCTTTAAAATTACTCTGTTCTGAGTTAGAAAAAACAGATGGTAATTTACATATGGCAGTAACTGCTGACATCACCAGTAAAACATCTGAAAGTGAGACATACCATAGTTGAAAAATAATCCTGTCAAGTAAATATCCACAGCCCTGGTCAAATTATAAGAATATGCTCTGTATTGCTGTGAGTACTACAGTACACGTTTATTTGACCCCTGACATTCCTGCCTCACTCTTCTTGGCTTTATTGTCTGTCTCAACTGCAGTATTAATAATACAACCCTGTTTTGCTTTAAGAACTCTGATGTAAATTTAGTGTAGTAGGACATTCAGCTTAAAGTTAATTACATTCTAGCAAAATGCCTCAAAGTGTGTTCTTTCACCCTTTGTGGTGGGGTGGAATAAATATTCTTCCAGTTTTATTCTCAAGATTTCTCTGTGCCATTTAGTTCTTCCTATATGGTGTATCTGTGCCTGTTCTCGAGGGAAAGACAGGACTGAAATCCCAGCAGAGTGACCAAAGGCTGGGAGGACACTTCTTAATAGCTCTCAGATCGTTAGCCTGGATCCAAAGCCTTTTGGCTTTGGGCTCTGGTTCAGGCTGTGCTGAGCTTCTTGTTCCGTGCCATAAACATCTAAAAGACAGACTGAGGGCTGCAGGAATTCCCACAGTAATTACAGCATCATGCTCAGTCCCACCATAGTTAAGCTAAATTCATTAAGTCATTACCAAATCAGAGGTTACGTGCGATGGATGAGCTAATTTTTTTCTGGAAAGCTGTTCTAGAAACTTGTTGGATTACTTATTAGATAGACTTGTGTTTAAATAAATGTACCATGAATTTTGTACCTGGAAATACTGTTTTCCCTAGAAACTAACAGTTTACAAAATACTTTCTTGATTGTATTTCATTATCAGTATCCGTTCTTTTGATTTGCTCTATGGTTTTTTTCCATCTTTGCTTTTTGAAGTAATAATTCTCTTAAAATTGAGTTCTAATGAAGGTATTTTTATCACTGTAATGTAAATGCTTTTTCTTCTGGCGCAGTGAGTTTAACTTGAATTTCTTAGGATTTTAATATTTGTTCCAAACATGCTGAGCATATAAACGGAGCGATGAATTTAGAAGGCAGGTAGTTTATATTAGGATGTATTGAAAGGTATTAACAAACAACAGAAAAGGGGTGAATAAAGATCTAGTAAGTAAAATAAGTCCCTGTGATTATTTTTTAAATCATAACTGTCATTGTATAAATAGGTCTTTCTTCTAAAGACTTCTTTGGTTGTCCTATCTCTTTATGGCAATGTTATAAAGCTCTGAATTTTTAAGTGCTCTGATGTATAATAGGGCGCAGGAATGTGTTCCAAGACTCATAAAATCTTTAATTAAAAGAATGGAAATTCTTGTAAACTCCTGGTGGTTGCCTTTAAGTAATATCACTTCTTAAAACACTTCCCGCTCCCCCGGTCTGTGAGATTATCTTTCATTTTGTGTTCAGCACTGTTACATTCTGTCTCTGGGTGATGGACACATTTCAGGGAAACAAGTTGATTATTAATTCCCCAGCCTCTCTGGAAGGGAGACCTGGCACACAAAAGAGACTGTGCTAAGTAACCAAACAAATGCTTTGCTGGTAAAAGTCAAAATATCATTTTGCTCCCAGGTTCCCTGCAGGTAACTCTGCTGGAGATGGAACCCAGCAGTGCTCACCGAGCTGCTGCTCAGAGCCTGGGAGTCCAGAGTTGGGGGCAATTATTCAGTCAGCAGGAACAGAAAGCAGATTTTGCCTGCATGGTTGAAGGACAGTGGATAGAAGAGGACTGTGTATGTCACACACATCCCTGTCCTTACTTGATCTGTGCTTTCTTCGTCGTTCCTTCGGTACCACTCGCTGTTCGTGGCAGCCAAAAGGACAGCAGGCATCAAACATCAGTCCCTGGGGTGTTAGGACCCAAGGGCACCAACCCAGCAATTATGTCCCTGACAGCAGCTACATTGCTTCTCTTTAAAGACCCTTTTAAATGAGACACATGAAAGTGGAGCATGAGAGAGTATTAAATTAAAGCTTTGCCTGTGTATGTCATTGCCTGAAGCTGTTGAGCTGTTTCTTCATGGGTTACAGGTATTATTTTCCCAGCATGTGGGCTGGGAGGAAGGTTTTATCAAGAGACAGAAGTTTTTGACAAATTTCCACTCCCGCCTACTTGGCAGTCACAGGAGAATGAGGTGAATTAGGAGTCAATAAATTCATCTTTCCAACCATAACTGCTTTTTGACTGAAGCAAAACATTTGCTTCCATTTTTCCTGAAATTCCTTCCCAAAATGGCATAGTGCTGGGAATAAATCCTTTAAAATTTTTGACTTCAGAGAAAAATCCCTTTGTTGTTAAAATTTTTAATCAAAAATTTAAAAGGTTTTTTAGAACTGTTTTTTAAAAAGATACTAACTACTGGGTAAGTCATCACAGGTAAATGATAACGTAGCAGTAGGAAGCTTGGTAGCTTAATACAAAATTACCTCCTTGCTCCTTGGAAGTTGCAGTTGTAGGAGCAATGGTAAAAGCAGATGGAAATGCTGCATTTTGATCCCAAACAGGGAATAGATTTACCATAAGAAATCACCCCCTCTGAGGAAAGATTTCCTTCTCTTAATGTACTAATTTCACTATACATTTGAAACAAGCTCAAGGTAACTGCTGCAGAGACAACAAAGCCACATTTGATAGCAGTGCATGGAGGGTGTATTAACATCTGACAGCAGGTCTGAAACACGTGCTGGACTCTTGCTTGTAAGTACTTGAAAAGTGAGATTTATTTAGTGCTCCAACAAGCAGGTGATAGTGAAGTATTCTAGCCAGGGGCACCAACTGTTCTGATGTTTTACCTATGAGCCTGTATCCTTTAGAAAAGCACAAGGACACAGAATAACTGTATAAATTGCTTTTCTTATTTCCTTGTTAAGGGGAAAATTCTTGCTTAAATGGCAGAATTATCTTATTTGAGCCAATCTGTTCAACTGAAGACAGTTTTGTTAAATATTTGCTTGTATGTTTTGAGAGTGAGAAACTCAGGAACAGATTTTCTTGGTGCTGTGGAGGAACTAGGAGAGAATAAGTGAAAGGTGCATGGTAGTCCCATGCCACTGAGGAGAGAACACACATACCCTGCTCATGACATGAGGTGATTACAGTAGCATCTGCTCTGTGACTGCATCTCATCCTTTTGAAAATTCAGGTACTCAGGTGGTTGTCTAGTATTTCAAAAGGTCAGCTATTCAGTGTTCTCCTGCTGATGCCTGGGAGAGCACACACGGAACGCTCGTGAGGTGTGACGTTCATGGAGGTGATGGGATGGCACTGGGATGAGCAGTGCAGTACCAAAGAAATCAGTGATTAGGAATGATCAACATAACAAACATGAACAAAGCTAAACCAAAGCAAAATGATAAGTAACTCCAACCATTTCTTACTTCCACTACCGTTCTAATAGTGGAAGTAAGAAAATATCCAATGCATCCAGGTGTCACAGTGGCTCCCAGGGATTAGCTCCAGGAAGATCATGTCAGCAGAGGTTGGGTTGTGTCCTGCCTTTTCTTTCTGAATGATCACCACTTTTGATTTTTAGATGAGAGTGAGAAATACAAGAAGTGACGACTAATGTTGTGATGCTTTACTTGTAATCATAGAAATGAGTTTCTAACCATGTAAAAAATGGCTAATAGCTAAGTAAAACCATGCTTCAGATTCAAGTAAAGGTAAAAAGCCAAAATAACTCGTTCAGAAGAAATTAGAGAGATTAGTAGTCTCCTTTTTAGGGGTACTACCTTCCCTTCACGTAGCTGTGTCAATACTGAGAGGCTTTAAAGGAACCTTCATCTCAGTGAGAATTGGGCCAGAAATCTATCAAGTACAGTTCTGTCTCCTTTTTGTTCTCACTTCCAACAAACTACCTGAATATCACAGTATTTTAAAGGTGATAATAAATGTTATTTCTTAAATGTGGGCTTTTTGTGTCCATCAGTGTTGCTTTAGCAGTGGACACACCGAGGCATTAGGCACATTTCACTTTTGTCATTCTCACTGCAGTCGATTCTGCTTGTAAGAAACGAGCCAGCTGATTCTTTTATGAATTTCCCAAAAGCAATCTTAGGCAAGAAGAATCAGTAAATATCTGTTTACAAGACAAGATATGGTGTACTGAAAAAGTAGAAGTTACTTGAAAAAAATCTAGTAGATTTTTCTATGTTGTCAGAAGTCGGTATTGATGCACAGAAGTCCATTAGTCCTGGAAGGAGTGGCAGTTGGTGCAGCTCCAGCTGTATATGCAGCCATTCATTTTAGGAATTGATTGAGAGCAGATGAGATCAAAAGTTAACATCTGCAGCTGTCTCTAGCTGCTAAATAAGCTTTAAGAACCTGGTGAAGCCGTATTTTAGTGAAGGATAAACACTTCAGAACTTGCAAGTCCAAATTTCGGGTCTTGCAGGACCTGAAATAGGTTCTCACTCGAGTTTTAGCTCTGGGTTCTTCTCTCTGTTGAAGGGAAAGCTGGGAATACCCAGCAATCAAGTTAAAATTTGCAGAACTTCACATCTCCCTAAGAAGTTAGTTCTTGGATAACAAACTGATGTTGCTAAAAAATGCTAATACTTCTGCTTCAAGTCAGAAGGAAATTTCTGCATCATAAACAGTTTGGCAGAATTTTAGAGAGTAAGAAGTGAATGCTGTTGCTTAAAACATTGTTTGCTTTAAGAGGATTTGGCCAAGGGAGGTAAGGAAATGACCTGAAAAAAAATCAGCCTTGTGCAAACTATTGGAGACTTCATTAGGGAGACATTGCAGGGAAGCAGAAGTGGAGGATCAGCACTGGGAATGTCAAGGTGAAGTCTTGGCTCGGATGAAGATGATGAAAGCCAAATGGTCACTGATTTAAAAGTGTCATAAATAGGGTTTTGATCTCAGCAACTGAGGATTTAGGAAAGATGTCATTAGCCAAATCCTGCTGCCTTGATTAGATGCAAGTTTTCCTATGTGCATTATACAACCCTGTGCAATGGCTGAGTTGTAAGTGCATTGGTTCAGAGGATCTGGAAATGAACGTGGTATCCTGCAACAAAAGGAATGAAAAAACCATCTGGTGTGGGGCATTTCTAAAAATAGTAAAAGCTGACTAAACTCTGTGCAAACCATTTTAAATTTTAGAACGTCAGTGCTAAAATGAAGCAGAAATGCTGTTCCTTTTTCATTCAGAAAAGTCCTGTAGCCTAGTAAGGTTCTGATTTTTGTGCATTTATTTATTAAAATCTAATTTTAAAACACTGTCAAAAGGTGGGGAGTGGTGGATGGTCTGTGTGTAATTCAAGGAGTGCCCAGACATGTGCCCTGTCCCAGTTAATCACTGACAGCTCTGCCTGGATAACAACCCTCTGCCAGTGCATAGAAGGCTCAAACAATGCTTCAGTCTGGATGTTTGGTGACACCAGTCTCAGGGAATGTTAGGTTGTAAGCTGGATGCATATTTAATTACTAATATTGCATGGGGGGGGTATTTCAGCCTTATTGTTCCTCTTTTTTTCAGATAGTAAATGTTCTTACGTGATCAAACTGCTCTGTGTGCCATTGTTGATGATTTGGATGTTTTTCCATCCAATGTCCATCCTGTATGTGATGGAGTCTTTGTATGTGGCTTCAGGAGGCTTACACAGGTGAGCTCTCAGGCCAAGTCAAAGACTAAAAGCAGTATTTTCCAGTTGTGAGTAAATATGTGATTATGTTCTAGCACTTTGTGGCATTACAACCATTATTACGGGATTATCCCTGTTTTCCTTTTTTTTCAGTGTTTCTTGGTCTTTTGGTTTTTATCTGTCTTAAGTACAGAGGGTGTTTATGTTTCATGGAAAAGATTGTGTCAGTATTGGGATCATCCTCCTGGTAGTCCTCCTGTTTGGTGATCACAGCAGTTACAGTAACTAGTGAAAATTATGAATTCCAACTTTTCAACTTTTTAAAAATATTTTTTTCAAAATTCTTGATCTCTGATTAAAAATGAACCGATATACCACTTCAGTTTTGGTAGCCCTTAAAAAGAGACATGCCCTGGTCAAAATAGCTCTTGGACAGGTTCAACCCTTCAGCTGTGAGAGGAGTTCCCCTGACCCAGTGCACTTGTTTCTTGCTCAGGTAGGACCAGAGTGAGCATTACTCTTGGAATTTGGTGGGAATTTCTCCACAGAGCAATGGAACCATGTTTCCAGCCGTGGCAAGACCACGGCATTACTGGCAGCTGAAGAAAAGTAGGGGATGAAATTATTTCTGTGAGACTTGCATGATTGTAAAAGGTTGTTTCTAAGTTCTTATGCAACATCTTGAGACTGGGCTGTTGTGGTAAATGACATCTGCAGACATGTGAGGTTTGTGAAAGACTAATTGGGTCAAGAGTTCCCTCTGGGGCAGCTATTGGGAAGTACCATTTTTTGCAATCGATGAGTAGTGCTGAGATTAATAATGGAGACATTGCTAAAACAGACTTCGTAGTGATGGTTAAAAATTAAGTCCTTGCATCTGTTCTTTCTGGTTAAAAAACCCTCCTCTTTTCTTCCTCAAAGCTTTAAAAAGTCTCAGAGCTATTCATATTTTTATGCTCAAGAGAAAGACTATTTAATCAAATTCAGTAGTTCAGTATGAAAAATATCAGAAGCTGACCAAGTTTTAACTGAAGAAAAATTAATGAATTTTGTTGCTTGATAGTTATTTATTGATTGACTGAGTCTCTGGTAGAAGCAACTCTGCTTGTGCATACAGGAATCAAGGTTCTTCAGTTAATTGATCCTCAGTCACTGGTGATTTCTGATGTTTATTAATGAAAGCCTAGCCCAAAAAAGAAGATAAAGAAGATGTATCTTTTTTAGTAAATCTGTCTAACAGCATTGGCATCACCTTAGTAAAGTGTCACTTTTATGAAATTACTTCTTTTATACTGAGAAATTTAATGACATTTCTGATTACATTTTAATGACATAATTTTTATAATGACATTTGCCATTATTTGCTTTCTGTCTATGAGAATATTAAGCCTTTGTCTCAGAGATCAGGTGATGTCTAATTAGCACTTTTAATATTCACTCACTGAATTCTGAAACTTACAGATATGAAGAGGTAGTTAATTTTTCATTCAATCTGAAATAATTGTCTGATAATTACAGAGCTCTGCGAGGCCATTGCTTGGATGCTTCAGAGGATTGCAGTGATGCTTATCAATGTATTAATATGTACATGCAGTCATTTAATCTCCCTGTGGTCTCTCTTTTTTTTCATCAGAACATACCATTTTAAAATTAATTCCTAAATCAGACAAAAAAAAAGGTGTTTTTTTGCTCATTCTTCTGCAAACTTGTTATTGACAAAGTGTCCTTGGTGTGCCATTGGTATTTATTGTGTCCCTGAGACAAGTGAACACGAGCTACTAATTTTAATTCTATTTTATAGCATCTTCTGGATAGAAAATGCAGTGTAATATTGCTTCTCATTAAAGTATAGACCATTTTTAGTGGCTTGCAGCCCTGGTGTGTATTTGTGCAGGCTGCATAAATCCCAAACTGCAGACCACAGGTTGTGAAGTCACATCCACAGCTGCACCTGAGCAGATGCATGAATGGATTGCTGTAACATTGGGTGCCTGGCTTTTCTTGGCTTTGGGGTTTATTTTTCTGTTTTTTTCATTTAACCTCTGGAATGGTTTCTACTAGGGATTTGTTGAACTTCTTCAGATAAAATGCAAACTGTGGAAACCTTATCATTTTGGTCAGGAATCAAACTAAATTTCATGTCCTTGAAGCTCTAAAAAATGTAACTAAATTTTTGTCCTGGTAATTTTCACTTTAAAGTATTTTTGTTGTTTTGTCAATAGACAAAAAAGAACCAAAACAAAAACAAAAACCACAAAACAAAAACAAACAAAAAAAAACAACCAGAAGCTTTAATAGTCACACTGGAATATAGGATTAGAATTGTCAGTGTGGGTAAGGATGTCCCAACTTTTGTTGCAAGTTACCTTATCTTATGATCTTTTTTCTAAACCTGACAATTTCCATCTTTCTTCCTTTTCTTCCTCCCCCGTCCTTGAATGTTCTGAGATAAGTAGTTAAATTTAGAAATATGCCTTTTGTTTGGAAATGAACCTACAAAACTTGGATAGTCTGAATATTTGATGATTTCCCAGAAAATACGTAAGATTGTGAAGTTCTACAATAGCAACTAAGAGTAAAGGCAACCTTCTTATGTTTTGGGAGGGCTTTTTTCTTATTTGGAATGTCATCAGGATTGGTTTGCCAGCTTTAGTTGCTTCCTATCAATACATTAATTTCTGTAGCTGCTTCAGTTTTGGTGGAGCAGGCTGACACCATAGGGATCCTTTTTTATCTAGTTAATCAGATATTTCAAACACAGCTTCTCTGATGTTCTGGCACTCAGAAGAGATAATTTCTGTATGGATGCTCTAACAGGGGTAAGATGGGTTTACACTGTCAGGTTTTTCTGATGGAGTGCCTGTAGGATCACTTTTTTCCACAGGGAAAGCTGTTATGTCATGACTTCCTGAAAGTTATTTCCATTTTCAAGTCCTCCATGCCACTCACTTCTGTAATGTTCTATTCACCTTTCCAAACTTATGTTCATCTGGGAATCCTGAGGTAAAATGAGGGAGTCCCAAGCCACAGGGCAGCATCAAAGTGTCCACAAATGGTCTTAAAAATTGCTGGTGTCACTAATCCCTTATTAGATATAATGAGGCCCTAAAATTTCTTTTTGAATTGCCTTCATTAACCTGAGTCCTGTGTAACTTGGAGAGGCAGATTTTAAATGTCTTTGTTAACATAGCAGGAGAGGTTATTAGAGGTTAATCCCTGAAGCATGACAGTTTTTTATGCAGCCATAAATTTATTTGTGTACGTTAAAAACACAAATGGTTTAAAGTTCAGCCCTCACAGTCTGTCTGGAGCTTAACTCAATGCACAATCATGGCAGCTTTCCAGGCAGTGGTTGTGCCAGGCTACAGAGTTGGTTTCCCTGTAGTGGTGAAGCTGAAACCATCTGACTCCACATACTTGAAGTCAGTTCACTGTTGAATTGGCAGCAGTTGCGGTCAGGCTTCAGTTATAAGAAAATGCTTTATTACTTCCAAGTTTCCCTTTCAGCAAAGAACACTTATAAGACCATAAAACTGTCTGTGTCTTTCTAAGATCTATCATGGCAGCCTGGTAGAACAGCATGTATTTTTCATTTTAATAGTGTTTTCCAGTTATGTAGAGGGTTTAAATAGTAATATTTATTTGTCCTCTGAATTGTTGCCTGTTGTTTTCCTCCGTCCCTTCTGACATGCACTGGTTGGTGTCAACAGTGTGGAGATTCCAGTTCCTCTGCTGGTTTTAAAACAGCAGGAGATGTAAGTGATGGGAATATCTGCTGCAGCACAGTTCAGCACTCCTGCCAAAAAGAAAGGGAGAAAAGTGCCACAGAGCTTTAAACCAACTCTCAGTGTGAAGTGGCACAAGGTGATACCTTCTTTACATCCTAATCTTGGAGTTAAATTCCACTCTCACTGCTCCTGTCTATGGTAACTGTGAATGCTAATCCATTTGCAGGACCCCTGGCTCTACAAATTCCCTATTTGCACTTGCCTTTGCTCACAGGTTTTTTTAGGCAATACAGCAGTGGCATCATAACAAACTGTCACACACGGCTTCCTTCCCAAATGGAACATCCGTGTGTTTGTCGACTTCTTTCAGATAAACCTCAGGGAGAGAACCCCTTCTGTTCGTGACTCGAAAATGTCAGGGGTGCAAAGAAGACAGGGTTGTACTTTTTTACTCAAAATAACTCTCTGTGTGAGGAAGATGAGAATCTGTGCTTGTATTACAGGTCTGAACTTCCTGGAAATACTGTTGCATCCATTTGCCCCCTTCCCCCCCCCCCCTTAAGTATAATTAATTTAGATTTTGATACAAGAATTTGATTTGGTTGGGAAAGCTGAAGTTCTTCCCTTTCTGCAAGTCATGAAGGACTGATAGTAGGAATAGCATGGGAAGTGAAGGCAATCAGGTGGTAGCCCTGTGGTTTTAGAGGGTGAGAATATTCACTGACTGATCAAGAGACAGGATTTTGGTGTAGGAAAGTCTTCCATTACTGGAACTTTTTGGTTTTCAGAGAGCAGGTCTGTGTAGTCTGTCCCCTGCAGCAAATCCCCCTGGTCTTCCACAGGCTCCTGTCGATGAAATCCAGCAACAACTTTTGTCTTATGGGATTGTCTCCCAAAATTCTCTTGAACCCTGATGGAAAGGGGCCTGCTGGGGAGGAACACAAGAATAAATTAAAAAAATAAAATTATTTTTTAGGGATTTGGACCTTAAAAGTTACGGAGAGATTTTTTGAAAAGTAATCTTGTTTCTGTATCAGGTGGAGTGAGGATGTTGGGACAACTGTGAGGATGTGATCCTGTGAGGATGATGGGACAACTAACATGTATAGCTCACCCTGTTTCCTCAGTTCAATAGAAAGGTTTAATCTTTCTTTTGAAATGTACTGAATGTGGGGAAAGTTGTTTTTAAAACTTTAGAGTTCTTTACATATTACTTCCTCAGATTTGAGATTGAATCAAGGATTTTCCCCCAGTTAACCAGCCAGTTAGTTTCCCTGAAGAGCCTGTGTAGAGAGTTGCAGCTTACATAAATCTTCTGAAAAATACTCTGTGTGGCTGATAAAGCAGTGAGAATGATTTGTCTTGGTTTCTTACAGGTGCAGAACAGAGAATACTGTTGAGAGAACTTAAGGTTTTAGATTATTTTGATAGGGGTATGTCATTCAGTCTTATCAAGGTCTTAAGCTCAAATTAAGCAAAAACGTTCAGTTAATATATTAAAAATTGAGTTTATGAAGGTTGGAAACATACTTATGAATCTGAACCTAAACTTAGAAGAAGCTAAAAAGAGGGGGAAGGAAAACATGCAGAAACAATTTAAAAATGAAGCATGATACTTAAAATGTAGTTCTCTGGGATGTGGAAGGGTGGCTTAAATGGGTTTAATCAAATGTATGCTTCATTGTAAAGCTTTTAATTGTTTCATTTCTGTTTGAATTAGTTTTTGCTCTTAACCCCCAATACTAATGGTGTTTAGGGCTGTCCCAGTCTGAGAACACAGACCAGATTCCCACAGAGGGTATGCACATGTCTGAGAGAAGATGTACTTACACAGGCAAGTGCAAGAGAGCTGAGATACCTTGAATGCCTGGAATGGACATGGCAGAGCAGTGACACTCTATAAAGTAACAAAGGGTTTTGTTTCTTATGAAGCATTTCTCTGAACCTAAATTCTCTAGTGGGGCTATGGGATGTACTGAAGAATGGGTTAGAACAGGACAGAGATAAAATGAGGTTTTGTGCAGAGCTTCCCATTCCTGAGATACACAGCTCCAAGCAGAGCTGCATGTTCAAGTAATCATTGCCTGCTTTTTTTAGAGAATTTTTTATTTTAGGTCCTAGGTTTATTTTTTTTTTCATGATTGCTGTAAGAAGTTGTGCTGAAAAGCTGTAACTGCACACAGAGTTGGTGTCATCCTGGTCACTTAACTCTGTCAGTGGTCATACAAGCCTTTCTTTATTCCTGTGCATTTATTCATACGTGTTCTACAAGATAAGTTAAGTAATACGGAATTGTTAGGATGCTCATTGGTATATAAGGGTGAGTTTAGATCAGATATAAGGAAGAAATTCTCCCCTCTGAGGGTGGTGAGGCTCTGGCAGACTCTGCCCAGAGAAGCTGTGGCTGCCCCATCCCTGGAAGTGTTCAAGGCTGGCTTGGAGCGACCTGGGATAGTGGAAGGTGTCCCTGCCCATGGCAGGGGTTGGAACGAGATGATCTTCAAGGTCCCCTCCAAACCAAGCCATTTTATGTTTTTGTGTTATAAAGTAATTTATGATTTTCGTGGCTGGAAACATGAGCTACTTACATGCAGCAATGACTTTCACTCCCATTCTGCTCAGCTTGCAGAGCCCTGCACGTTCCGAGCCAAAGCCAGCGGTTCTTACCCAGGCAAAACTCCCACTGACTTCACTGCCTGCAGCGGGAGTTCTGCCTAAGTAAAGACTGAAGGATTTGGATCACCAAACTTAGAACATAGAGTTTTCTATAACCTTGGGCTGAATTGCACATGAGACAGTGGGTGTTTGAAGGAAAAAGGAAATACACTTTTTTTTTTCTACAATAATTTCAGCCCTGTTAGTGCTGAAGTTAAAAGCATTCCTTTTGAGAAAGCCTGGCTTCTAAACTCTGCCAGTGTCTTGGGCTGGGGATGCTAAGAATTACATTTGGAATTCTTTGTACTGTACTGCCAAGTTTAAGAAGATACTCTTCAATGAATTAATGTATTAGTAGGGTTGGTGTTTTTGTCATGTGGTAACAGAATAGATGTTCTGTGAAATATAGCAGCGAGCTTGATTTTTCTTGCTTTAAGTTGAAAGCAAATACTGGCAAATATCTCATAAATGTAAAAGCCTTGAACCAAGTCCAGGAAACATCTGTTTACTTGTCCAATGCAATAAATATTTAAAAAGTCCATCTTAAAATTACCTACTGCTTACTACTTGTTTTAAAGGCTTCTCCAGTAAAATGCAGTTAAAACAGTTTTCCTCATCACAGTGTTCACTGCCCAGGTCAGCATACGCCCAGGTGAGTGTATAGATTTTACACAACAGTGCAAAATAAGTTTCAAATATAAGCAAATCAGAATATTAAGTGTGCCACACCCACATTTCCCCTGTGCCTGTGTCCAGGCAAAATGCAGGATATTTGAAGAAGCAAGCCTGGGGTAGTTACATAGCAAAAATGTAGCAGTAGCATCTTCCTAGTTACTGTACAATGGAATTGAGGAATTCACTCCTGAAGGGGATGTGAGGCCTGGAATTTTTCATGTGGATGTGGGTTTTGTGCTTTCCTGCTCGTAGAGGCCGGGTATGCCATAAATGTGGGCTGTTGAAATGTTCCTGTGGGCCAGGGTGGTGGTTGATGGGAATTGCACAGGCATGTTTGCTTTTCTAGGATCAGTTTATCTCCTCTCTTCGTTGGTGGTTAGATTAGGCACCACAGTAGCTCTAATCCGGGGTGTTCTGCATAGCACTGGAGAACATAAAGGAATGTGGAAACAGAAGGGGAAACGTTGATGAGACCTCGTGCTGAACCCTGGCATCCCAAAACCTGCCTCTGGATCTCAGGCCTGCGGTGGAGCTGTGGCAGAAGCTCGGAGGAAGGGAAGGCTGCCGGGGAGGTCTGGAGCCACACGGGACTGTGGGGAGGGGATGGAGGGGCTGGATCCTAAACCGTGATAGTTTATTCAGGCCTACAGGTTTCATAGTTCCTTTTAAACAGTGCACATCACCCAAACTCTTTGTTAACGTTAGGCAGGCTTTGAAGATTTTGTGTCAGAACTTCAAAGTGCTGCTAATTTTGCTCTAGGGTGGAAAGTAGAATATTTAGGCTCTTTTTTAATTCTAGTGTCAGGTTTCTAAAACTCTATGATATGACTTTTCTTTATACTGAGACTGTATGCACTGTATCCAGAATAACAGAAATCATTCCTTTGGAAACTAATCATCACATATGGACAGACTGACTTAAATCATGATTTCTTTGAATTCTAATCTGTGCATAGAGATTTTTAATAAATACATAGTAAGAAACATCATGTAGTGACTTTTTTACGGCTTCTTGTAAAATGGTGATTGCAATCTGCGATAAATTCTGCAGAAAGAAAATATTTTAAAAGTAATCTGATAAGTACATAATAGGCCAAACTCTGTGGTCTTTATAAAATTTCCTGGTCCTACATTTTACAAGTCTGTGCTCTTTGCATAAACTCCTTGAATTTCCTGGTCATTGATCCTGGTCAGTGTAGTGGAGGAGCAGGGAATTACTTTTCCTCCTGTCCCGTTAACTGTAGGCTTGAATATCTATTTGGTCTTATGCTGCAGAGCACACAGTGGTGGAAACTTCTGGCTCTGCTTCATGTACAGAGCACCGAGTAGTGGAAACTTCTGGCTCTGCTTCCTGTTAGTTTGCACTTGGGGTGGTTTGTTCAGCAGCGAGGTTGGATTGTGGAATCTTTGTTTCCAGCCCGCTCTCTGTGTAGTCTGACAGGTACAATGGTCCCTGTTACCACACAGCTCACCCACCTCACTTCCTGAGCAGGAGGGACACTGGCAAAAACTCCTCGGGACCGATCCTGCTCTGGGAATTTTAAGGCTGTCAGGCAGAATTTTCCAGTGAAGGAGAAGTACCTCACACTGTACCTGTCATTACTGGCAGCAGTGCTGTGCTTCATCAGCGTGAGATAACAAAGCTGTTTGAAGACATTTTAACAAAATGTTTAATGTAATTACCTCTATTAGTAATTATTGCATTATCTTTGAGCTGTCATTTTTCTATAACACACCGGTTGTTTGCAACCTGGATTGCAGAATAGTGAAATCTCACCTGAAATGCTTAATTATGTATCCATAAAGAATAAGGATACTTGGCCAAGCACAGTGCTCAGTCAATAGAAAGTCAAACATTTCTGCTTTTTGACAAAACTGGTGATATTTGGGAATGTGTGTTATTGTTCAGGAAGCAAAGATTAATACTCGGGGATGCTTCCAAGCAAAACAAATAAGATGTGCAGTCATCTCCAAATTGAAAGGACAGGTCTTGGAAAACTATTCTGTTAATCTACAGCCTTAAAATGAGGACTCTGACATAGTCCTGACAGAATTCAGCAGTATGAGATAACACATTTTGAACTGAGCAGTAGGTGGAACAAGGGTAGGTGATATGCTTTGTATTCTCATACTTTGGCACGACTGAAGCAGGGATTGATTTAATGTCAGAATAATTTACTTAAGGATGTAAATGCGTTCTAATTCTTAATTTAATTATTTTAAATTTTAATTATTTTAGCTCCTGGTGTAGATGGTTCAGTTGCTTGCATTTGCTTACACTTACAGATTGAGAAAAGGGGGTGAAAGAACCAGTCTGGCATTAAGAAATAGTCTGTACTTAAAGTCACCATGTGTCTACCATATATTTAGTGATTTTCTCTAAAAATTAAAATTACACTTGTAGTTGGTGTTATCATATAGTCTCTTTCAAGTTGACAGTTTTAAACCATTACCATCTTTTACCAGTGCCAGGAAAACTGTTTCCTCTAAATGGTTTGGTTTAGAACTGATGGCTGGCTTGATAGTAATAGTGGATTTTCAACTTCATCAAAGATAAGGAAAAGTTCTAGAATTCTAGAAAGAAGCATTCCAAATTTATCTGACAGATCAGAGGTCTTCTAGGGGTAAAATTTACAAGAAAACCTGACTTGCTGTGGAGCTTACCCTGCACATCTCTGGAAATTAAGGTGACAAAACTATACAGTGTATTCATTATGTTCCTCAGTTTTACTGTAATGAACAGTGTCCTCTGTTAGCAACACAGGCCATTTTTTTTAAACTCTTGCTTGGCTGTTTCTTATGGAACTTGTATATGTTTTCACCCATAACAGTCTTAACATTTTTGGTACAATTCTCTACACAGACTTCTGGGTCAGTTTTGAAGGTGTCGGTCATTCAGAGTTATGATTTATCTTTGGGAAAATATTATGAAGACACTCTGTCTTGTTGGCTTTTGGAATATTTCAAGAAACTCTTGTAAGATTTTTTTTTATGTGTGTTCTCCAGACATAACTTTAATCTAATTAATGAAAAATGATTCAAAATTTTCCATAGGGAAAGAATGACTTGTCCACCATCCACTGGCACCAGAATGGGAGCTAGTCTGTGCAGTTTACTTGCTTGTTAGATTTTCTCGTATCCTCTGCTAATCTATTACTAATCTTTCAGTTGATCTCTTTACCTTAAAACTGATTTTCCTCAGCCAGCACTGATGTCTTTGCAATCTCTTATAATTTCACAGCCAGTCTGTCATCACTAAAACCACAATATGGTAGTATTATGTAACATACTTTTCCTCCCTTTATTCTGTTTAAGTAGTTTCCCACCTATTTATTTTATTAAAACAACATTATACTATCATACAACATTGTACTGTTCCAGCTCTGGAGTTTCATCTGAGCTAAACTATCAGGCAAGTTTTTCATGTGTTTTATTTAATTTGCTAATGATATGGACATTAAATGTAGATGGAAGCAACACAAATGCAGTCTGGAATGTTCATGTGGAAATATATTTATTGTCATTGAATCCATTGCCTGTATAACTTGACTGCAGACACACACTGGGTAATAACAAAGCTTTGATTAGAATAGTGGTTTTCAGCAAATTCACATCTTGTTGACAGCAATTTATAGAACCCTTCAGGTATTTTGGCATAAGTAGATATTGCACATTTTGATAGTGCTCCCTGATTATTTTAAGGACTAGGGAGTGTGTTTTCCAGTGCCTTCCCTGTTCCAAGGTTATGTAAAACTGCTCAGAACCCATTTGGATGGGCTGTTCTGATTGGCCGACTCTTGAAAAAGTGAAGACCCAGATTGTGTGGGATTGTACTTTGTAAAGTTTTCAGAAGCATTAGTTGCATTTTAGTACTTTTCTTTATAGGCACCTCGCTGACTTAGGTCAATCTTAGGACTCATGAAGGAGTTGGACTTCGTTTTCTGATTGACTTCCAGTTGATTTCTGAGGACACACTTTGCTTTCTTCATATAACGGTGCAGGTTTATTGATGAATTCATTTCCCCCTTTTTTATTCCTTTGTGCTTCTATTTAGTTCATCTCGAGTTTGTTATGGGCATTTGAATATTGCCCACATTTTTTTAAATGACCAGCCTCACGTGTCGTTGCCTTTTTGAGTGGCTGCTGCTTTGTGTACATGGATTTGTTTGCTGTGAGATCCAGCTGGTGAACAGCGCACAGGGTTATTTGGGAATGGTTTTGCTTGTACACTGTGCATGATGATCACATGCTCAGAGAAAATTTGGTTCCCTCCACTTCCTTTTGCAGAGAACTGCTGGGAAACCCTGCCTGCTCTGGTTCCTCTGTGGTTAGAGGGCTCTGCTCCACGGCCTGGGATGGAGCTGTGCTTCTGGAGTATTTACATAGGGGTGAATGCACAAAACACATGCTCACAGGAGTGCTGCCAAATTTGATCAGGATATTGATTCAGTATAACAGCAAATACAGCTGCCAGAATTCTGTGCTCTGGACTATTTTATGAATTTGTTCCAGGTGGAAATTCACCTCTCTTCCTTCTCTCCTTCCTTGGATAGGAAACCAAACAGCATGTTCGCTTGGCTGGCTCTTCCCTTGCCTGCCATTGGTATTTTGTTGGCTGTTTTCATATAGCTTTTGGCTCTTTCTCTAATTGGAAAAACCTAAGTTTGCCAGAGGTTTTATTGACACTGTACTGCCTGCATTTGCAGTTACTTGTTTTGTACTACTTTGTGTTAGGGAAAAGTTTATTTTGCTTTTTTTGTGTGTGTGTTCGAAGTGAGTCTGGACATATTGCAGGATTGGAATGAGGAAATTATTCAGGTGTGGGTTTTTGCTGCAGTTGTATGAATTCATGTGAGTGGATCCTATAGTTAGTCTCATTTTTATGAGAATAATGATTAAGTTATTTATGAAGTATCAGTCTGAGATACCATGTGGCATCTATTTGGGCAAGATAATTACGTTTCTAAGCCCTTAAATGTAGATGTCAGCATATTCTTGTGGGATGTTATATAGTTACTGTTGCTGCTATACACCTATAAACACTTATATGACACTTTTCATTTAATTTCTGCTTATTTGTAGCATGCTCTTAAGTTATAGCTCAGTCCTGAAGACCTCATTGAGGGCTTTATTCAGAGTAAGATCCCCACTGTAGTCAAAGCCTGCAGCTCTTCGTACCTGAGAGTGTCATGTCTGTACAGTTGGCCAGTGATTGTACTGTGGTGGGCACTGGAGGAGGTGTTTAGGAGAATCAGAATTAAACAGCATTTCTAAATAATTTAGCACGATTTCAAATTCAGAGAGAAGTTGTAGGCAAGTTAGAGTCTGATGGGGATGCAGAAATTCTCTCAACTGTGTGTGCCATGAAAGCTCAGATGAGTGCACGTGCTTCAAAGAGATTCTAATGCTGTTTTGATGAATAGCATAAAAATGATTGCAGAGGTTTTGAGCTGTGGCCTTCTAGAAGGGAGAACAAGCAGGGCAGTCCTGGGCAGGAGGAGGGTTGTCTGGGGTGTCTGGCTGAATGTCAGAGAATCTGCACTGTTCATGCTGTGATGGGCTTTTGTGTTTGCATTGGACAGCTGGAATTGCTGCACCAAAGCAAACATCAGGCAGGGCTCCTGCTGGTTGTGTAGGACCAGGTCAGTAAATCACAATCCAAGGGCACTGGGAAATGTAGGTAGGTGATACCTGCATCTCATTAGCTGCTGCTGAATTATATTATGGAAAAGTGCTACATTTTTTTCCACAGAGTTTGCCTGATGGAGAAATATGTGGGGTTTTTTCCAATAAATGAAGTAGCAGAATTACTGTGGAGTTCAGTGCCCGGATAAGAAATTTAGGAGGTGAAGCACAACACTTTTCATCATTTCTCTCTCCTTCCCCCCTGCCATGAATAAACAGATACTTGAGTGATAGAGAGAAAAGACTGGAGAAAAGCAAGCAGGATTGAAAAAGGAATGGGACTGAAATCCTTCACAGCAGCTAGCAAAGTAATGTTTTTGCCTTCAAGCCACAGTAAGTACAATAGAGCTAAGTGAAAGAAATCAACAGTTTTCTATTTGAAAAGCACTCACTGGCAGAATAATAAATTTTAAAAAGACAGAATTAGATGGAAGAAAATCCTCAGTTTACAGCCAGAGGAAAAATTGTATTTATTTCCAGCAAGAGCCTAAATGTGGATCTGCCTTGAATAGAAATGCAGTGTTACTTTGGCTTCCTTAATGTACTTTATCAGGCACTTGGACAAGAGAGAATAAGGCTAAAGAGTAAGAGCCCTAGAAGAGTTGTTTTTGTGATTTTGCTGGGGATCAAGCATGGGCAGACTGTGATTAATCCTAGCTGTCATGTCTTGGCACAAATAATGTGTAATAATTAAATTACATCAGTGAGTTTGCTGGTACTTTGAGTGAGAGATTTTGAAATGTCTAAAGTACGACTGAAACTGAAATTGTGTTTAATTGGTGCCATACAGTGAGTGAGTGAGAATATTACATAATCCCTGAGGGCAAGCTAATTTACTAACACATGGATTGTACATTCTAAGAACACAAGTGCTGGGAAAAAGATGCATGTGCTTTGCTGTTAGCATGAGAAATACAATAGATTCTAGTCTTTACTACAGAAGTTAAGCTAAGGAATTACCTCCCACTGCTGAATATGAGTTTCTTGAAAGAACAGCTCAGTTCTTGTTGGTGCAAGACATCAGTGCTTGACAATTCCTTGGATTTTGGGGTGCCATCAAAAGAGGTAGGGATTAAAGACATCCAGAAATGTCTTTCTCATTCGGAAAGAATTGTTTCTTACCTGCTGGTGGTACCACCCCACCTACTTAGTATGGAATCAGTGTTGGGGTGTGTCACTGCACCTTGGGAATTAATATGGGGTTTGGGTGGTGGGGATAAAGAGAGTTTGAGAGCTTATTGAGAGATGAGGTTGAATATTGTCATTTTCACGTGTTGAACAGTCATATAAGTTTCTTTGTTTTAAAGAAGGAAAGCTGCAAACCCCTGCTCTCCCAGGGGGGTTCATCAGGGAATCACCTGGACTCTCATAAAGGCCAGCAAGTGCTTCCAAGTCATTAGATAAGAAGCCTCTGGGTATCAGCTGTTTGCAGAGCAGATAAAGTGTAAGAGGCAGGATTCTCTGTCCTTGTCACCCACGGACTGTGTGTTCCTCACTCAGGTACAGCAGAACCAGCTTCTGAGCTGGTTGTGTGCCTCACTGCCAGGCTGTTCTCATGCATTTCCCTGACAGTAGCAGTTGCAGGCCATGTCTGGAACTTACTTGAAGCTCTGGAGCATGCACAGTATGACTGGGGGGTTTTTAGTGTTGTGCTGCCCAATTTTTAAGTTATGTGTGTTGACTGGATGCCATGGTGATACTCAGGGGTTTAAATCTCGACTAGACATGGGCATCTTTTCATAAGAAGAGAAAAGATCCCATCCTTGATGCTGTCTCAGTCT
The DNA here is from genome assembly GCF_001604755.1 of Lepidothrix coronata. Taxonomy (NCBI): domain Eukaryota; kingdom Metazoa; phylum Chordata; class Aves; order Passeriformes; family Pipridae; genus Lepidothrix; species Lepidothrix coronata. The sequence continues at coordinate 352,224 of NW_016690320.1, forward strand.
CCGTGCCAATTTTGAGCCCCTGATCTTAAAAAAGTGTATTTCTGAGCATTCCTGAGTAAACCAGTTATAAGTTCTTTTAAAAACTATTTGCAAAACACACAATTTTGTTTAATCCTAGTTTTTGGAAAAAACCAAAATTATTCTTGTGTTTATTTTCTTTGAAAAGAAATGTTCAGCTTGTTTCTAGTCCCTGGCAAGGAAATTTTCAGTGTGGGTTGTTAAGTTTTGGCAGAGCTATAGCTGTCTAAAAGCAACAGGGATATTATAGGAAAGCATTTGAAAATATTAGCCATTACTATAGTTACCAGCTCTGCTTGTATTTCTTTCGGGTTTTTTTAACTAAATTGTAACTTGAAATATTGCTGGGGATGAAATTGTATCAGGGCAAGTGGTCTCAAAGGTGGGCACACCAAGGTGCAGAGGAAGTAAAGCCCTAAGGGCAGCACTGCAGGTCAAGCACAGGTCACAGAGCTCCTGGGATTCCTGGGAGATCCCCCAGGGATCCAGTTCCTGGGTGCTGCTCTTGGCACCTTCTGGTTCTCCCCAGCACAGTTCCAAGAGTAACACACATAATTAAACCCCTGGAGGAGGGGAAAAAAGGCAACACAGCAACACTTGTTGTTGAATTTCAAATTTATTAGAATTAGAGGAGTTAATTACCGTTGTCCCAGGAGATAATAGAGAACAGTGTATTCTGTGCTGCCTTTTTTGTGAGCGACATCATGGATAAAAAAGAAATACATGCAGTTGAAAGAGAGGGCTAATGAGTAAGTGTTTATTGCACAGATATAGTCTGGCTGTGTTAGCTGCTGTTTCAAGATCAGACATCTGTCCTTAAAATATTTTGCTGCTTGGAGGTTTTTTTCTTTACCTTGAAATAAAGCCAAGTTTTTCCTTCATAAAGGAGAACACTTGAATAAACACAACCTGAGTATAAAGCCAGTTGGGACTAGTCTGCTGGCAATGGCCAGAGTTCTTTTCACTTTGGGAATTATTAGAAAGACAGTGAATCTGACTCTCCCCTCTCAAGGGTCCCTCATCTGCTCTCTGTTCTCGACTTCTGTACTATTAAGCAGCATGGAAGAGTCAGGGGTTTACAGGAATATTACACAGGGACACTTCTATATATTGTCACCTCTTTTTCAGAAAATGCTAAGTATTTCTTTCTTTTAACCTTGAAATTGCAAAAGATGCAAGTGTTTGTTAAACACAGTATACTCATAGGGACATTATTTATACATACCAAGCAGGTAAAACTTGTAAATCTCCTATTACAGAACAAGGACAGTTGAGAAGTCTGTGTGGCTTAGAAAGCTGAGGTTTGTGTATTCTGGGGGGCAGTGTTGGAATTCAGTGGTACTTAACTATGAATTAGATTCTGAAGAATTTGGCACACTCTTTTTTCCCCTAAAAAATTGCTTCTCAAATTAGGATTCTCTGTATGTTAGACCAGGACACAAGAGTTGTAATGCTACTAATGGCTGAAACCAGTTAGTTCTTTCCTTTGTCCTCAGTTATACAAAATAATTCTTCACTGAGACCTCTTGCTTTCTAAGTTTGTGGACGTGAGGGAGTGTCTACATAATACAAAAAAAACCCCTACCCTTTTTGGTATAATGAGAAAAAGCATTTGGAAATAAAACCCCCAAGGTTCAAGTAGACAAAACTAACTGCTGCATTTCCATTTCTTTTCTAGTTCATCCAGTTTGTCATAAAACTTGCTGCACAATCCCTTCTTATGTAATCAGTGACACACAGAATGACAACTCTAGTTCCTCTATTTTTCAGCCTTTCCTTTTGAAATATAAGAAAATGCTGTTGTCAAAATTCTTTTTCAAGTAAGGAAACAATTTTTTTTAATGTTCTGTCCTCTAATTCATCTTTGCTGAAAAAGAAATCCAAATATCTGATCCATATATAGGTCACTACTCAAAACAGGAACCTCAGGTTTACAGGAGCCTCAAATTAAACTTGTTTAAGTTGTTGTGGCAGGAGTTTTGTTCAAGTAGTGAAGAGGATGGAAGGACATAGCAAATACATGGTGACTATGTGGTGATTTGGGGCAATAAAAAAAAAAGTAAAATTCCTGAAGTCTGATCTTCATTGCATTTATATCCATCTTCTAGTAATCTAGGAGGCATTGTGTTACATTCCTTTTAAGTGTTTTCCCATTTTACAATAAGCTATCCTTTACAATAAGGTTTTCCCATTTTACAATAAGGTACATAAGATTTGAAATTCAGATGACATTTGACATAACAAAACTTAAACTCAGATTTGTGTATTTGAACAACTGTTGAGGCCACCGAGGAGATTCTCAGTAGTTCTCAGGTGCCCCTGGTTTATCTGCCTTGATTCTCACCCTTTCACTGACAACCAAAGGAAATCACATCTGAGGTTGAGTTTGTGATTGTCTTTCCTATAGCACAAAAATGGTTTGAGAAATGTCTTGAATCGAACTGCAGCTCTTTGAACTGAAGTGCTCTGGGAAAAGAATTAGATTGGCTATCTCCAAACCCAGAAAAGAATCCAAATGTTGTGGCTGTGACTTTTACAGGGCATTCCAAATGGATGATGCTTTGGGGAAAGATTTCACCTTTTAAAACTGCCTGCAGCTTTCATATCTATTTGGACCTGTCAAGATGTCAAAAAAAAAAAAAAAGAAGAACAAAGATCTTGAGAAACAGTTCCAGCAAAACAGGGAAACGGGGTTTGAGATCCAGAACTCTTAAGTGATTTGAGGAAAGGTAGTAGCAGAAGGAGTTGCCTTCTGGAAACATTTTAGACCAAACAATAGAGTAAGAACAGTATGAGGGAGAGTGAACTCACAAATGATTGGGTCAGTTGGGAAGGTGGTGCAGTTTGCATTTGTTTGCAGGTACATCAGGCTTTTGCTTAGTGTGCCAAAATTAACCAAACCTTTAATGAGAAACTGAGAAAACTGTGATGTGGTTGTGGCTCTGCCTGCAGAGAGCCTATAGTGATATTTAAAACAGGATTGGGCATCTGAAAAGTGTGCATTCCTGAAAAACATCTTAAAAACAACTAGCTTTTTAAAAACTGCTAGATGTAACAGCCTTCTGCATAGGCACTAAAGCAAGGAATATTCAAAGAATGAGATTAGAAGTAGTTTGTTCAAATGAACATAATGACTAAAAAAAAATCTGAATTCCAATTTAGATGTAAATTTTCCCAAATCTCTGTTATGTTTAGAGACCACTTTCAAGTGTTACTAATCTGCTCATGTATGAATAAATACTTTGTCATAATTTATACTTCATATGACCTTGTGCTTGAGCATCTCAGTTCACTTGTAATGGGTGTAGCTGTTTCAGTACTTTTAAAAGGGGAATCGAGCTCACCCAATGCCTTTAAGCTCTTTGAAGAGGTACATCAACAAAGTGGGACAAGGAAGATCTTACTTGGATTTCTCCAGCTTCTGTGGAAGTTCCCTTATTAAAGAAGTTAATTTGTGATGGGATAAGAGGAGAGATCATACTGTAGATGAGTAACTGGTTAAGAGAAAAACTCAAAGCATTAGCACATGTGGTTCTAAGGTTTCTTAATGGAAAAAAAATTATTTTTATTCCTGTGTCTTGGCTTAGGCTTACAATGTTCAGCACAATTAAAGGCAAGTCATCTACAGAAGAAAAGACAGCCCCAAAATAAAAAACCCATAATGATAGTAAAGTAGTTGGTCATTCAGGAAAAAAATTCAGATGTTTTTATGAACATGCCAGCTCACTGTAAAATAGCAAAAAAGCTAATCAGAAGTTAGGAATTAAAAAAGTGAAAAACAGAACAGGTTGTTCACTGTGTGTTTCTGTGTAAGGGTGGGGACAGATGGACAAACATACGTGTGGTGCTTGTGCATCTCAGCTGCCTCCTCAGATGGGACCCATCAGAACTGCAGTTCAGGCAACAGAGATGACCAGGGAATGCAATAAAATAGGCAGGAAAATAGGCTGGAAAAACGATAACTTGGGTGAGGATGATGGAGTGAAGTCCATAAAACTTGAGAGTTCCTGGAGAATGTGAGAAGGAAAAGCTGGTCATTGCTGTTCTCAGTACAAGCTCTACGAGGCACTGGCAGAAGCTGCCTGGTGCTGTTCTCAAGAGGAGGTGATGTGGAGGGTGGTGGATCTCACTGACAGAGGAACTGGGTCTGCTGCATTTCAGGAAGGAAGCTAAGCATGTTCCATGAAGGACCACTAAATGATAGAAAGACATTACATTTGTCTTAGGAAGTCTTTGGGCCTCAAATAAAAAATACAGCCTGGAAAAATATTCTGTCCAAATAGCATATATTTTTCCAAGTTCTAGGATCCCTCTTCTGCGTCCATGTTTGATACCTTTGGTCTAACTTGCAAGGACTTTGTGTTTCTGTGTTCTTGAGTAGAGAGGAAGAGTTTTGGTGATGGAATCTAACCATTCAAAGGGCCTGATCATTGACTGCCTTGAGATTCTTCTGAAGCTCTTCATACTCGGGTTTTTTTGCTACCCTGAATATCTTCACATTAGCTAGAAAATACTGGGAGCCAGGAATTCCTGGTGCAAATGAAGGATGAAGTCATTATTGACAGGATGGTGAAGTTGAGCACACTCTTCTGAGGCAGGCATTAGGCCCCTTTTTTTGCCTTATTTGTGTGCCAATCAAAATAGAGAAATGTGTGCAGTTTTCCATTACTCAGGGACCTTGTCACTGATGGTTTGCACATTTTCTCTCTGATTAACAGAAGTAAAAATATTTGAAAGCTTGCAACATTGAAATAGGTCAAAATATTAAATACTTATACCTGACCATAAGTCTTGATCCTGCAAATATTAAGGAACTACTGGAAAATAAGAAAATACTAAAAATTTTCGAAGGGAATTTGTTTTAGGTCTTTAGTGATAACGAGGTCTCATCACTGTGAATTCTAATATTTCTTACTTCTTCATGTCTACTCTGAGACGTTTAAAACAGCTTAGTTAAGTAGCAGCTTTAAAAAACCTTTAGGTTTCAGGAATAACTCTTTTGTAATACAAGCTGCTAAATGTGACCCGTTCAAACCCCATGAAGTCATACACAGGTAACTGAGAAAGGAACTTGGCACGTTCAGAGGCATTATCTAGAGCAAGATCATTCTTCACTTTTGGATTTCTGTGAGAAACTGCTTCACTGTTGGCTGAAGAGGTTTAGAAGCCTAGAAAAAGGATATTGGTCTATAGAAAAATCAGCATCCTAAGAGTTGGACTTTACCAATGAGGAGAACAGATAAATTATGAAGAACCAAATTCCCTGGTTTCTGGCTTCAAAAAATGCCACTCAAAACATAAATCTCATTATCTGTTAGTGTTTGAGCATGAAAAATATGTCCTGATTAGTCCCATATAAGAATCCTATTAAAACAAGTAAAAAAGAGGGCTGGTTTTAGTTAAGTGTTTTTTCAGAACTTTATTCTGTCCATCTTCACATATGAGCTCTACAAGTAGGGGTGGTGTGCTGATACTACCTCATTCCGTTTCTGTTACCACAAAATCACATTGTAAAAAGGAAATTCATCTCTGCAAATAATTTTCAGAAGTAGGTGAAGATCACATAGCAGAGGAAACTTCCCACTGCAACCAGTTGTATTTAGAACAAAGTTTTAGTGTGCTGTATAGTTATTTGGGCTAAACTCCTTTAAACCCAGGAACAGTAAAGTAATGTTATTTTTCCTTTTAATCGAATGGGATGTTTTAAAGTGTGCATTGATGAATCTCAGCTTAGGACTTTGGCACAAACCTTACAGCAACCCCGTGTTCAGAACCAAGCACTAGTTGAATCCAGTCCTTGCTGGTTGAAGAGCAAAGGTCCCTTTCAAGATAAATCTAAAAAGCCTGACAAATGATCAGGGCCTCCTGAGATCCTGCAGAGAAGTGATCTGCAGCTGTGGGGAGGCTTCCACAAAGAAATGTTCACAGGTGCTTGTGTTCATAGGAAATGGGTGTTCCTCTTTCTGCTGGTTGTGATACAGGCACACACTTGGAAGGAGCTTTTTATGCCATCACATTCTCTGCTCTTGTGGTCTCCTCCCTCTTGGATTCACACATTTCCTTCCCCTACAGCACTGATGTACAGCCAAAAATCCAGATGGCTGAATGGGAAATGGACCTTGTGCTTAACTCATGTAGCAGAGCCAGGGTGCACTGCCTCCTTGCCTAAATTCTGCTCAACAGGAGTATGTAAAACTCCAGAACATTTAGATTCCATGTGTTTTGCAGGGCATTTGTAAGAAGCTCCCCTTCCACCTTTGTGTTTTAAGGGCTATTATTTTTTATAGGACAGGCAGAATTTTAGTATTTTAGTGCTGCGATCTTGTGGTGGTTTGAGACCCTCAAAAATCCAATTTCCAAGTCCAAGCCCCCCTCCCACAATTTGCTTCAGTGTGAGAGGGTTTTCAGACAAAACACAACTACTCAGCATTGGGGGAAGGGGTAAATACTTACAAGGTTTGTTTACATACATATATATAGGTAACAACTATCTCTTCTACAATGAAATAACATATTTACATTAGATTAAATTTCTCTTTTTCTTCAACAAGAGTCCAAGAAGAAAAGAGAAAAGTCCTTTTGTTGCTTTTCAGGTCACAGTTCCTTCAACTTAGTTTCTGTGGTATTAGTTAGTGTCCTTTATTTTTAAGGCAGCAGGTTTGCAGAATTTATTAATCTCTTTTAATATACTCAATATCTTATCAAGCTAGTTGCATATAAAGTGATCTCTACTATATACATTACAAAATAGTGCTTTACAAGAATAAAATCTATTTAGTTTTGTTTATTTAAAAGTAGGCAACTTGGACCTGTATGTTTGAAAGATTTCTTTGCAAGCATCTCAGTTACAGCTGCATATATTATATAGTTTCTTTAAGAAGAGAAAGCATTTGTATTTGTGTAAATAGATAAATTTTGTGTCTTTGGGTAAATCACCCATGTTGTTTAAATAGATGCTAATTGGGGTGATACCATGGAGCTGTTCAGCACCAAGGATGGAGAAAATAGAACTGTATTGAATGGAGGCTTCCACTGCTGGCTGTGACATTGGAGATGGAGTGGCTGCTCTGCCACTTCTGATTTTTCCAAAGAAACAAATTGTACTCAAATGGACAGTATACCGGTCCAGTTTTCCATCTCCTCTTCCTAAAGGGCAGGATAAAAACAGCATCAAAGAGGTCACCATGCCATAGAACTTCTGTTCAAACAATCAGATACCTGCTGTGGCAGCAGTGCCTCTCTCACTGCTGTGTAGGAGAGGTGAGTGTTTGCCTGTAGGTGCTCAGGAGGCTGTTCTGAACTTCAGTCATAACTAAAACTATTTGTGGTCTCTTCCTGAGGTTGTCTTCAAATGCTGTTACTGCTTGTTTATGCTCTTCATGACGTTCATGAACCAGAAAGTAATAATGGTAGGTATTGTAAGAGTCCAGGAGAGAACTTAAAATGCAGTATTTTGAGGCCAGCAGGGAGCTGGTGTGTTGTGTTCAGACACAGCCATACCTTTGGATAGATTATATTGTGTTTTACACTTGTTCTCTGAAGTATCAAGCTTTTGAAGAGAATTGTGGAGAGCCTGACCTGGGCAGGGGGCATTATTGCATCAATAACACCGAGATATGATCAGGCTGGTGCTGACGTGCATTAGCTCTGGCCACTCAGATGAGAGGTGTTTTAAAAAGGCATAGAACTAATATCAATTACAGAAACTGTATTACTTTGTTTAACTGTTTCTTGTCATTGCCAACAAGGTCAAATTAGGCTAGATTTTATGAACCATTTCATGTATTTTCAGACTGCACTGTTAGTGGTTCAGTATGTGTGTACATCCAAGCCCTGTCTGCATTTTTGAGGGCTTTAGCCTTCTGATCCACATCATAAACGTACACTTTGTGTACAAATCCTGGGAAACAAGATACCATTCCTAAAGAATATAATGTGTGGAGTTGGTATCTGACCTTAGATATGAAATGGTTTTCTGCTTTACCAGTTGAGTTGTATAAACAGAAGCATAGAGTTTGCTACTCTTGCTGAATCTTTGATATCAAGTAATCTGATATATTTGCAGCAGATCAATATATTCAAGCAGACGTGAGTGCTTTGTTATAGTGATTTAGGAATATTTTTTTCAGATTAGATTTAGTCTGGTCTTGGACTAAAGCAGCTTTACTGTCCTTGTCGTTTTAAGTTTTCTGCAGTGAAAAAGCAATTAGTGCGTTTCAGAGATGCACATACCATTTGAAGCTGTTGTACCTCTTGAGCTTTAGAACTTTCAGGGTATGGAGCTTCCAGCTGCAAATTCAATGTTTGGTTTAAAAAAAAAACAAACCCACAGTCTTTCAATTTCAGGTACTTTTTTTTTCTCTCACGGTATTCCCATCCTTTATGAATAGGAGCAGTCTGATTCCCTTGAAAGTGTGAAGACCCAAAACTGAAGCCCCCCAGCATGCTGGATGTGCTTCTGAATGCTCTGGCAGCAGATGTGTCTGGGAACAGACTGACCCAGGGTCCAGGCATGGTGAAATTAGTCTCCATCTATGTTAGGCTCGTGTGCCTGTGGTTGGATTCAGTGCCCAGAGCCTCCTGGGAATGCTTAGGACAGCTTTCTTCCCCCCCAGGCAGAAATGAGTGCTGATGACTGAACTGTGTGTGATCAAATGAGGAAAGGCCCACCAGCCTTGCACTCCCTGTGTGTGCTTTCCAATGGGATATTTGTGTCCCGGTGAGGGATCTTCAGCTCCTTCACTGGTAAATGCTGCCAACGCGGCCACCTCAAAACACTTGGGTAATAAAATCCTTTAATAAGCTCTTTGTAGAGTGGAGGGCTCAAAACTGAGTATTTATCTTGACTTTGATAAGGTGACAGCCAGCAATGTTCTGGTTCTATTTCAGCTTTTTGTTGCAGCAGCATCGCTGGAGATGGGGCAGATTTCACCCACCTTGCTGGGGTTTGTGTGTGGGAGAACTGCAGGTCCCACTTATAGAATCTTTCCTTAGAACAAAAATAACTTGAGAGAAGTTGTTTTGCAAAGTGCCAGAGGTATCAGTGTGAGATGCATGCTTTACATTTTTAATCCCCTTTTATTAGCTGTTACTAGTTGATATCTTTAAGGGCATCTTTTCACTTGATTACTTTTCCTGGATGGCTTTCCTTTTTCCATTGTAACAAGAATAAAACCTTTTTGCTCTCAGGTAATTTTCTAGCCAGTAAGAAACCACTGAAGGTCTTAGTGAAAGAGTCTTTATATGTCTTTATGTGAGTGGCTTTTTTTTTCCATTGATCCGGTGCATATCCAGGTACTATAAATGTCATTTGAATTCTTAAGGTTGTCAAAAATGAATAGCTTGCTTCTTCTTGCTGTCTGAAATTTATCTGACAAAATGAAGTTCAACATAAAGCACAGATAGGTAATGAAACCAGCTATTGTGCAGGTAAGAGAATCTGTGATTGATTAAGTGGGCGACATCTGGATGTGACCATAACCTATTCGTGAGGGGCTGTAAATAGCATCAAAGATTTGTGAGGGTTAGGTCTGTGGGCAGCAGGAAATATTTGAAAGCCAAAGCAGGATCAAATGTTTAGGTAAAAATTATGGTTATAGCTTACCACAAATCAAGTGAGAGCCATTAGAATGTTGTTTGTTATCCTGTGGTTGAATGTAAATTCTCAGCGTTGCTCCTTTGATTTGTAAAGCAAATGAGGGTTAGATTGCAACCTTGAAGACATGTGAGATGCTGAAGTGAGACAAGCAGGCCCTGCTGACTTTGTTGTGCTCTGCCTTTGGAGGTTTTCTGGAGGTACCTGTTGCTCCACAAGCATAGCCTTGGTTCCTCACTGCTGAACACCTTGTTTTGTTCCCACTGAAGAACGTGCACCACCAAACCTTGCACTTGTGTTTGTACAGGGGAACTCCCTCCCACAGTGAAGTGCTTCAGCCCCTGGCTGTGTGCTGGCCTTTGCTCGCTGTTCTCTTGGAATGCTACGGAGCACAAACATTTTGGCTCCCTCAGGGAACAGCAAAGCTGAAGGCAGTTCTGGAAATCTGTATCATTCTTCTCATTTACAAATGGCTCTGGCAAGCGAGGTGTGCATTTGGTGGGAATCCTACTCCTGGTATGACTGGCATGTGCTGGCTATTGCTCTTTAGCATCATTACATCTCCATTGGTGCCTCATTTAATACCTGTCATAGACAGATAGAAATGGAAGGGATTATATTTATCTGATTTTAGGAGTTAAATTTATAAGTTCATGCGTGAAAGTCAAAGGTTTTAAGAGTGGCCAGAGAAAAGTAGTATTGTTATCCTCAGCTGCTTCACACATTGAGGAGAGAGCCACCCAGCCAATCTCCAGGCAACCTTGCTTAAGTTTTGGGGGGAAAAAGAAAACTAATGTCCTTCCTAGTGGAGAAGAGAGAGATTTATTGAAGATAAGAAACAAGGCTTGTGATGGAAGTATCAGAAACTGTCTGGGAAAACAATCTAAATCCACTAATGCAAACTGTAATTCTGAGAGATGAGGAGCCAAAGCTTTGAGATGCCAAAGCAGTATGTGCTTTGTTGTTACTAATCTGATGGACCTCCTGCCTGGAGGGGAAGGATTAAATGAGTAGCACGTCTGTGAGCTGCAGTTGAGTGAAATTAGTGAAGTTGGGACTTTCTTAATTTCTCTTGCAATGCCTTCTTTATCCAGGCTTCCTTGTATGAGTTCTCAAGGGGGAGCCTAGACTGTAAACACCAAGTTAAACCAAGTGTTTAAGGACTTAGTTAGTCCTTCTAGTCCCTCCAATATCATAAATGACTTTGTGGATAAACTAATACCTTCTGGAGTGTCCCATCTTCATGTGATTGCCACAGAACCCCCCAGACAGAGCTGCACCTTTGGTTTTGTAGCCAAGTACTTCACCAGTTCTGGTTTTCCCAGTGATTTACACACCATTAGGATCTCATTTTACTAATATTTACCCTCCATTTTTCCTTAAGTTAAAGTGATTGATCTGAGAAAAAGATTATCATTATCAGTGTTGGTTTTTTTTTAATACTCTCTCCTCAACATTGTGCATCAAATGTTTCTAATCAAAGTGAGAAATGTAGAAAGCTCAAGCTGCTCAAACAGGGATTAAAACTCTTGTGTCTAATATATCTCTGTGTTTGCATTAACTAACCTTGCTGGTGCTCATTTGTTTTTCCAGTTTACTTATTTGAATTTCTGTCTGTTTGTGGATTGTAGGGTCACATTCACCCCCTGCTGTGAATTTGAGCTGTTGGACACAGAACAGACTGAGGGGGATTGATCTTCTGTGGGTGTACCCTGAAGTGGGATAAGGTGGCTGAGTTTATGTTACTATAAGCTCCTGAAAGTTGGAGTTCTGAGTGGTACTGATAGTATAAAGGGACATCCTTTATAGTTTTATTTCTCAATTATTTGCTTACATTGTCATTACCCTGGGAAAAAACCACTTTTTTTATAGTGTTGCTTTGTTGTTAAATAACTAAGAGTTCTTAAACATAAAAGTTCATCTGGAGAAAATGAACAATGGGCTGTTCTTGACTAACATCCTTGGCCTTTTTTAAATTTTTGAGTTTGTTGTTTTAACTTTTTTTCATTTCAGTGAGATGTCTGTGATACGAATTTGGCTCTGAAAGGGATGCTCAAGGCTTTCTTTTTTAGAAAAAGAAATCTGGTATTAAAAGAACAGTGAAAGGATCTTTCCTGTATGTTTGTTTTAGTTTAAAGACGGAACTATGAGAGCTGCTAGGGAGAAAATTGACTCCGTGTCAGACAGACCCTAGTGCATAAATGAAACCTTAATTCTTGAATTATAAATGTATAAAGTAAATTATAATGTATATGAAGTATAAATGTAGATGTCTACTTGTAGACAGTATCAAGTTTACTGCCTGTTCTCCAGTGACTGGCTCAGAAAACTAATAGAGATGGAACTGGAATTAATAAGAGATTAGAAAGAACCATTGCTAGTTAGTGGTGCAACTTTGAACAGAAAATAAGAGAAGGAAGCAATGCAGATCATCTTAAAAGATGTAAAGTGGAAAAAATTGGTAACTGGTGTTGTTTGATTTTGATAATCAGTTAATTTTTTTGTGGTTTCACATTTCTTGATATCATTTCCTGGTATTTTCACTTTTCTTGTTTTGGAGAAGGCAAAGTTGGAAGAGGGACTTGGTTAAGGAAAACAGGATAAAAAAGGGGAGTAAGGTTTATCTTTGACACATTTAGAAGCTTTTAATACTTTCTCTCCAAAAACATTCTGAAAGTCAATGCCTGGTACAGGGAGTCCAAAATTGGACACAGTATTCCATTTGAGGTTTTTCTTGTGAAACAGAGGACATAATCCCCTTCCTTGACCTTCCAACCACCCCTCTGCTGGAACAGTCCATTGTGCAGTTGCTGTCTCTGCTGCAAGGGCACGTTGCTTGTTCACACCCAACTTGTTGTGCACAAGATCCCTGAGGTCCTTTACTGCAGAGCTACTTCCCAGCCTGTCCTGGTGCATGGAGTTATTCTGTCCAAGGCACAGAACTTCCCATTCCAACTTCCCGTGGTTCCTGCCTGCCCCTTCTGCCAGGCTGTCAAGACACCTCTGAGCAGCAATCCAGTCCTGCTTCCAGCATCTCCCTGCAGTTTGGTGCCACCTGTGCATTTGCTGCCAGCACACTCCTGTCTGAACATCCAGGTCACACAAGGAATGTTTAACAGTATTGCCTCCAGTATTGCCTCCAGTATCCCTCCCAGAGAGAGGCCACTGGGAAGTGCCTGTCAGTTGGATTTTGGAGCAGAATCACTAACCATTAAATCTGGCAATCCAGTGGTTTCCCACTCACCTTGCTGTCACCTTTCCCAGTCTGGATTTCTGCAGTGTGGCTTTAAGACCACTGTGACAGATGATGTTGAAGGTCTCACTGAACCCAAGGCACAGAACATCCCTCCTCCACTTACCTGCTGAACTCACTGAACCACAGCAGACAGCAGCTTGTTCAGGCACGACTGGACCTTGGTATGTCCAGGAGGGTTGTTCTCTTTTTTTTTTTTTTTTTTTTTGTCCTTTATGTGTTTAGAAATGACTTCCAGGAGGATCAGCTCTGCAGTCTCCTGAGGGCTGTTAGGGTGACCAACCTGCAACTGAGTCTCAGCTCCTCCTCCTTGCCCTTAATGCAGATGGATGTGGCAGCTGCTTTTTGGGCACTCCCACCAACCACCATGACCTCACTGGGAAATCATCCAGCTCTGTTGGCACCCTTGGTTGCATCCTGTCTGGTCCCAAAGATTTGTGTACCTAAAAGTTCCTCAGGTGCTCCTAAACCTGATCTTTCTCATTCCCACAGATTCAGTGGGAGTGATTAATTTTACGCAGAAGTTCAAGTGAATGGAAAAAAAAAATATATATATATACTTCTGTTTGACACATTTAAGTCCAAAAGTCATTTAAACTTGCTAGTAAATTTTGCATTGTGAAGACCATGGGATTGACATAATTCTGCCCTGTCAAGTCCATAAAGAGCCTGACCCTTGTGACTTGGCAGATTTCCCATTGATGTCAACTTTGAAGTCAATGAGGATTCCTTTGGAGGACAGACACCAGAATTTGGATTAAAACATTTGTTTATGATTGATAAATGAAGTCCACCTGGTGACCAGACAAGGAGAACATATGATGCAAGAAATAACAGTTTGAGAGGTTCTCCTTCATTTCAGTTTTGTACAACATTTGTATTTCAGATTAAAATACATCCCAAACCAAAAGAAATCTTTGGATTGACTGAGATATTTTAAGATCCTGTTACCAATAACAAAATGACAGCAGTTGTTACTCATGTGATAAAGGCTCATTTGAAAAGAAGTGCAATACAAACTTTGTGTAGAGGTGTAAGAAATTAGCTTTTTGCCTTTTTTTTTTTTTTTGCAAAGACCTTCTGCATTTTGATTTCACGAGGATTGTAAGTGCCACCTTGTGGACATCATTATTCTTGTATCTCATAGGATACAAGTGGTGAAGTAGAATAATAAAATGTAATTTCAAAATCTGTGACAGAAGTTATTTATGTTTTCTTTGAGGATCAGGGGATTTTATTTATTTTCCAGTATTGTTAATTGATATGCTGAAGTTGAAGAACAAAATACCTTTGGGTTTCATGGCTGGGAATAAACCCAAACTCTACTAGTCTTGTTGTGGAGCTCTACTCCTTCATGATTTTTGCAGTTCTTGCTGGAATTCCTTTGTTGGTCACGCTCAGACCTTTCTCCTGAGTAAGACAGTGGTGGGATACACAGGAGTGAAATCCCAGATGTCTGGTGTTCTGACAGGCTCTTTTTGTTGTAATCCCTTGTCCTTGTGTGGAAGTGCCTTGGTAAAATGGTTCATGCCATTTCCTGAAGGGGAGCCCATGTCATTTTGGAGGGGTTGTGGTTTGTAGGGTTTTCTCTGTTGGCCATCCTGGGTCCCTGTGTTTCTGGCAGCTGCATCCTGCTGGTGCTGGGACATCTCATGGTGCTGGGCACATCAGCTGTGCCATGTTTCAGAGGGTTTGGGGAACTGTCTTGTCTCCAATACCCGAGCCCCACGATGTGTAACAGCAAACCCCAACTCAGGCATTTCTGCAGTTTTCAGAAATAAAACCAAATTTTGTACTGAGGAATACAGTGTTTCTAGTTGTATGCAGCTAATTTTCTGCTCTTTAATAACTTAAAGATATTGTCATCAAAGTAGATTAAGTATCTGCTGCTTATTTTGAAACTGTCTCTTGAGGATCTGGAGCTTCCTCTCTGGCCAACTCCAGTTCAAGCCTGTGTTCTAGGAGTAAATCCAGTTGGTTTGTCTGTGTGCTGTTTAGCTGTCAACCATTCCAACTGCTTGTGCACATCACAAATTCCTACTTATCTCCAGGCTATAATTAGGCCACAGCCAGTATCAAAATTCCAGGACATCAAATCTCTTCCTTGGCTTGCTGCTGAAGTGCTTTCTTATGTTGTCACAAAGCAGAAGCTGATTCATTTCATAGATAAGTTGGTTTTTAAACTGTTACAAAAAATAACAGTGTTGTTTTTGTGAAAACACAGTTGCATTCCTGGTCAGTGAAGAAGTCTCCAAATTGCCATCTCAGCTGCAGGGAAGGTGTTTTGTGGAGTGCACAAATGGTTACCACACCTGAGCTCCTGGGACAACAGCACATCTCCAGTGTGCGAGTTCACTTGTGTCCACTTCGGTACTGGTTGAATTCTTAAGAGAACATCTTCCCATTCTGTTTGAGAGTCCTGGGAAGTAAAAACATCTGACTTTATATGGAGAAGATACCTGACATGGCAAGAAAAGCTTAGAAATTCGGGTAGAATACAGGAAACTGTTTATTAAAATGAGGATGGTGGAATGTCAAATATGATTCTGTTAACAGAAGAACCATGAACAATGTAGAACAGGGGTTAAAAAGATAAGGCTCCAGCACTTGGTAGGTAAGATCAAAAATGATGGAAGAATTGTTGTTTACATGCTTTTATCACATTTCAACTTTAGCATAAGTGGATCTGGTATTTCCTTGATTTATCTGTTAACAATCTTAGATTTTTCCTTTTATCTGTTGCATTGTTGCTGTATTTTTAACTTATTATGACATCTTTCCTGACTTTCAGCTTTAGTGTGATCATGAATGATTTCTTTGTGCTTAAAAAAAGCTTTGCTTTGGGGTAGACATGAATTTATTTAATTTACTTTGAACTGCTACATTTGTAGAATGATAGAATGGTTGGGGTTGGAAGGAACCTTAAAGATCATCTAGTTTCAACCTCCAAATTACATTTCATAAAATAGGTGATAGGTTTCTGTCCTACTGGCTCATGTAATATTTCATTCTTATTTGAATGAGAATGAGAAGTTCTTTTTTGGGATGTGCAAGTTAATCATAGAAGTAGATGATAGGTGTTCATCATAAAACTTCCTTAAGTCTGTAAATACAAACCAGCAAGATCAATGAACAGAAATGTTTCTGTAAAACAGGAGGTAGTGCATATACTGTAGAGACTTTTAAAGTGCAGTAACTTGGAAAGATTTTTTTCTTGTTTGTGTCAAATCTGTAACCTTTTTTCTGCACTTTAATTTACATTATTTTAAATGCCCAGAGAAGCTGTGGCTGCCCCATCCCTAGAACTGTTCAAGACCAGGTTGGACAGGGCTTGGAGCAACCTGGGATAGTGGAAGATGTCCCTGCCCATGGCAGGGGGGTTGGCATGAGATGATCTTCAAGGTCCCTTCCAACTCAAACCATTCTATGATTGTAGGAAATGATTTATTTTGAATTATCCCATCCAAGTGGGTGCTACTGAGTGGGTTGAAGATTTTCTACTCAGTGAACTGGAGGATCCCTTCTCTAACTGTCAAGGTGCAGCATAAAGATTTCTGAGAAACCTCTTTTGGTGAGAATAGGCTGAGTGCTCAATTTTAGAGGAGATTAGGACAACACTTTATATGTGAAGTAGTTCTGCTTTTGTAAAAAGCCCGTTTCGAATCCTGCCATAATCACAGCTCTCCACCTCTTCTCTGGCTAGCAGCTGTGGGAGCTGTGTTGTTAAGAGGTTCTTCCCTTTCAGCCAAGGAGGATGCAATCAGTGGTGAACAATGCATTACTGTTCTAGTGTGTTCTTGTATTTTTGGTAGCAGGATGTAAAAACCTGTCAGCTAACTTGGAAACCCCGAGCCTATGAACCCTTTAGCTTTTCTGGCCTTTTCCCATTTGGATGAACAAAGGAAGACGTTGCTGAAATGCTGATTCTCAAAATGGTTTCACAACTGATTGTTCTCTGAAAGTCATGCTGTCCTTGGTTATTATGTCCATAGTCTGCAGTTGTAAGATCTTGGAAAAAGAAATCTTACTTTATTTTGCAGAGCATTGGCTGTGACGACTATCTGGGTTCTGACAAGGTGATTGACAAGTGTGGAATATGTGGAGGGGACAACACTGCTTGCAAGGTGGTGTCTGGAGTTTTCAAACACACGCTAACAAATCTTGGCTACCACAAGATAGTGGAAATTCCTGAAGGAGCTACTAAAATCAACATTACTGAGATGTCAAAGAGCAACAACTATTTGGGTAAGTTGCATCTCAGTGAATGAAGCCTTCTTTGTGCTCTAGTGCAACTGGGTGGAGGTTATGCCAGGAAAGGCCTTCTGAGCAGTGTGCAATACATGTCAAGAAGAGGAGGGAGAAGGGAAAAAAGTCATCAAACGGGTATTTTGACCAGAACTGTCTGTAATTCTCAGTTTTTCTTGCACAACAAACACCATAGACCTGTTCCCATGTATTCCCTGTCCATCTGACCTGGCTTTGGTATTTCCTATTAGTTGGTTCTGCTCTGGTGTTTTCCCTTCCTGCATCATTTTCCTTCTCTGAGCAGTCAGGAATCCAGCCAAGCATTGGTTGTTCATGTACATTGAATTGGGACTGCTTGAGGAGGAAAGAGCATCTTCTAATTGCCTAAAATTTCAGTTCTTTTAAAGTGAAAGAATGTAAAAATTGCATTGAGATAATTTGGTACTGAGGTGGCATTTGCAGAATCCAAGGTTATTTGTACACTTGCTTATTCTGAAGCAGGTTCTTAATTCAAAACCATAGATCATCCTTGAATATTCATATTAACATAACACCTTGAGGTATATTTCTAGATGTGTGTAATGGGTTACAACTTAGATTATGTGCAATTTATGCAGATCTATGTCAGTCTTGTGTGCATTTATGAACTGTGGCTTTCCCTGTTGTCACCTGTCCTGTTCCCAAGTTACAAAGCCCTTGGTTTGTCTATATTTGTGCATGTTTTGGAGGCAATTCTGCTGAGTGGACTGGAGAGAGAAGAGTCAGTTCAGATTTATAAAACCTGCTCCTCAGCCTTTACTTTCTCTTCCCCTGTTAGTCCATCCTTAGATTTGTCTTACCAATTGCTTGAGCAGATAGTAAAATTGGTGTAGTCTTTGCTAAAACTGTACTGGAAGTTCCAAACCCCAGTATTCCTGTTGGACAGCTGCTTTATCTCACTTGTGGCTGGTGAGCATCTCAGCTGCTGCTCAGGTACAAGAAAGGAAAATTCTTGTTATGGAATTGCTTCTCTTCTCTTTTCTACTTTGTTCCCCTTAATTCCTGCTGGAGCTGTACTGAGTTTTACAGGAACATTGCCTGTGGATGGGAGTTTATTGTGGGGAACAGTCTGAACTGTAATGTGAGCTCCACAATTGTACAAGGAAAGTGACCCTTCAAAAATTGAAGAAATAATGTAAACTACCCACAGTCCAAGAAAACCAAATGTCTGGACCTTTTGTAGGGTGGTCTTATCAGTTCTAATTGGTTTCATCCAAGTGAGTTTTTGATACATTATGTACCTAAATGCACTAGCATTCATTTGTTCATGCCAGCAGTTTGTATAACATCCATCAACACCAACTTGATTGATGATGAACTAAATCAATAATTCTCTCTAAAGAACTTCCCTAGATACTTGTACTCTTGGTAGAAAATGGGTGAGAACGGAGCTTACTTGGCAGTACAGTGAAAGCAGTCATGTTACTAATGTATAAAATCATGGAGCTGAATGTAATTTTTCTGTCAGATTTATGTGCCAGCATCTAAAAACAGCTGGCAGAGAAATTCCCTTAACTATGTTAAAATGGCCTGAGCCACTTCAACATTTTTGGAATGGGCAGCACAGAAAGAAAGTAACATTTTTTGATTAAAAATAACCAGGCTGTTGGCCTGGTTCCCATGCTACTCCTTAACTGCTTATCCCCTGACCCCTTAGTTTATGCTATCATCTCTTTTCTTTCCTTCTTTTTTTCTTTTTGTTTTTTATCCATTTCATATGTTTTATTTTAAAGCTGCTGGTATGGATTTAGTCTGTTCAATTTGCCAGCTCGCTCGCCTGTTAGGAATTCTCGAGGATGTAATTCCAGCTAGAAGGACTCCAGCTGTTCTGCTTACATTGTTACACAATAAACTTGCTTTATTGAGGCAGGTGAGTTGCACCAGGACAGGAATGAACACGTTCCAGCAGATCAGAGAACTGAAACCACAGGCAGGTTTATCAAGCAATTTACTGGACAAGTGAAATGGTAACTGTGAGGTTGGGTTTTGGCATGTTGGTGGTCACAAATTTCCCACTGATAAAGCAGCATTCAGAATATAGACATAATGCACATAACAGGGGTAGATTGAGAACTCAAGATCTGGTATTTACTGTTTTCTTTATGTTTATGGTAATAAACAAAAGTCTTGAACTTTAAAAGTAATAATTAAAGAAACCCTTATCCCTAAGGTGTAGCAACAACAGGAAAAACAACCCAGCAGCCATTCCTTTAAGGATGTAGTTAAATACTTTGCAAAACTGAATTCTCGGGACCCTGTTCTGTCATGATCCAGCTGTAGCCAGCAGAGCTGCTTGTAAGCAACATTCCACTTGTTTCAAGGAGTGTAAGGTAGTTGCTTTTGGTTTTCCTTTCACTTTGTATATTTTATGGTTTCTTCAATGCAAAATCATAAGTTGGCTCAAGGTCACTAAGATTTATTTTTTTTTTTTTTAGAAGACGACAGCAGATGTTTCTGGGAATTGGAGTTATCCTGTGTGTCTGTGTTTAGGAGATTGTCTTGGTTCCATGTGTTCCAATTTTTACAAAGCTCCACATCTTTTTACTGTTTTATCAAAAGCACCAACCAAGTGAGCAATCAGGAAAGTTTGTTTTCATGAGGAGGTATTTCTGTAAAATCAGGAGGTGCTGGAAAAAGCAGGCAGGAATATAAGTATCAAACTCAGCTAAAAGTCATTCAAATATTTGAAAGCTTCTCCACACTGCTTTTGTGAACTTTTCTGTAGTAACCTATTGCTCATTGTTGCAGAGCTTGTGACCCTCATAAAAAGCACAGTCCTGATGATTCTGCTGAATATGATGGAGCTGCTTGAGGTTTGCTCATTTTAAGTACTGCATTTTTGGTTTTTGCACACAAGTTGGAGTGATTCCAGTATACAATTTTTAGGTTCTTGCTACTTGTAAATGATAAACTTCTGTCAAAAGAGAAAACATGACAGTGGTATATAAAGCTTTAAAGTATTTCTGGAACGTGTCATTATCTGGGTACTCAGAATATGCAGATTAAAGGAGACAGGCAACTTCAATGGTTGTTTAGCTGGTTTTTCATGTAGCTTTGTAATTAACTTTTCACAAAATCCCAGTTTTTGATAAATGAATTTCAGATAACACAAACATATTTCCTTCCCTCCCTGCCCAAGTGCTCCAGTTCCTTTTAGGCTTTCCCTTTCTTGCAACTCTTCACTGTAGGAAGAGTGTTGATCTGATAGAGGAAAATATTTTAGCAGTCAGTTTGAGAATGAGCTGCAGCATTAACTAGTGTTTCTTAGTGAGCCAAAATTAACTAACTAACAGAGCCATTGGGTGTATCTGAAATTCCCCAGGAAACATCTCATGTTTGTTTTCTAGTGTGTGTTTGTTCAGAAAGAAAGCAGTCCCCTTTGGAGTGCTGTATAATAGCTATTCATTCCTGTTAATAATGTATTCATCAGGCTGTATATTTACTCTAGTATTTTATTACAATTTAGGTTTAGACTCTCTAAAGTGTAAAGAAGGTTAGAGGCTGTGCAGTCCTGAGCTGTTGTCAGAGGGATTTGCTTCTCAAAGCAGTTTTCAGCAACATTTTCTTACAGGCTGACGTGTTAGACCCGTTGGTAACAGAACAGCTGACCTTGGACAGACTTTTCCATTGGCAAAGCACTTCTGTCACATGCTGGTCTTGTACAGAAAAGAGACAAAGACATAATTTTTGTCCCACTGGTAATCATCAGCTGGCCAGTTCTCATACATGGACGTGGGAAGCTTGCCACTGAATTAAGTGGGACCATAATACCTTCAGTGGGACCAGGATGTTACAGCACTTGTGCTGCAAAACATGTGGTTTGGAGTAGAAATACTTCATCATCTTCAGGATTGGGATTTGAGATAATGGCAAAATTTAAGGCCAAATAACATGAATCTGAAGTGATTATTTGGAAGGTGGGTTTTTTTGCCTTTTTTGTGTCTTGAGAACCTAATTTAAAGAAGCCAGTGGTTCTCCGCATCCGCAGCCTCAGCAGCAAGGCAACCTTGGTACCAGTAGTTAAAATTTAGCTTAATACAAGATTGAGAGATCCAGTGGTTGAAAATGTGCTCATTTTGAAATACACTGTATAATGAACTTGCTCTCATTAAAGGAATGTGGTGATGTCCTGTAACTCAAGGAACAGTTTGTTTCTGGGGCAGTTGTCCTGTGGCCTTGGGATCCAGTTCATCCAACGGTCCTGGACACACAGTGCCACCAGTGCTGGCAGTTGGGGGGTGTGAGTGTCCCAGGAAAGGGAGGGGAGAGCCAGCAGAGCTTTAGCAAGTCCCTTAACGTTTTGTTTCTCACCTGAACACTGCTTGCTACAAAGATGGTTGTTCCACAGTGAAATTTATTTCATTGCTCATTGTAAAGCACATCTCAGTTCCTTCAGGGAATATGTTCTGTATTTCAGTTTTGGTTTTAGTGGAATTAAGCAATTTCAGCCACTAAATGAAATAGAGATATCTGTGGGTCTAATCCATTTCCCCCACTTTCTGTAAAATCATACTCTCCTATTGTAGCATCTTCTCTTGGCACATGCCAGTGTACAGTATTTATGATTAAAATAAGAGTTGCACATTAATATCTTTAAACAAAACTCCAAGAGTTGTTAATAGCACTTTTGTGAAAATTGGTGTCCCTGAACACGAGTATGGCTGTAAGAAATTTGTCATTTGGAAAGAACAGGAGCTGATACTAATGAGGCTGTGAAAAGATGCTCAAAACCCAATTTCACTCCATATTCCATGCAGCAGATAACATTCAGGCAGTACATTTCATGAGGAAATATTGTTAGCAGCTCTGGAGGTTAAAATAACATTTTGAAATCAATTTAGAGATTCAAATTTACAGGAGATAAAGGAGTTAGTTTAGAACACAGGCAGAGAATTTGGATAAACATTGTTAGAGGCACTGATGTATCACAGGTGATCATATGAAAAGTTTTATAATATAAGCAATTAACTCATTTCCTTCATATGGGGCTAAGTAGATCAATTAATACACTTCAAAATAGACTTATTTCTTAATTGCTGTTACTGATTTTATTTTAATTTTATTTTTATACAAGTTTACAAGTTTCTGTGCAAAAAAGTTGCAACAAATACTATATAGTAATATGGAGGAGAGGATACATGTTTGAATTTTCAATGACTTAAACATGGCATTTCTTCTGGTGTGTATTCTTCATTGAGTGCATCCCTATCCATGCTCTGGAGTTGGAGTGTTTCTCCTGCATCCACAGCTTACTGAAGGCAGCACTTAGAAAACATGTAATTACAATATCTGGATAAGAATAACTATTTTTTTTACCTTTTGTCCTTGGTCCTCTTGCCTGTTCTCTGCTGGAGTTAAACAACAAAGACATTTCTTTGTACAGCCAACAACGTGCTCCAAACTGTGGAGAAAAGATTTAAGGAAACACTTCTTAAATCAACTGAAATTCAGCACAGCAAGTTCAAACCATAAGGAAATTGCAGAGCAAATTATTAGTTAGAATCTCTGTCTAAACTTAAGCAGAACATTTTGAATAATATTCCTAAGAAATGCTTTTTATGATTAGGTATCCCAATGGAACTGCTGTGTCCTTGTTTCCTGAATGCTGAACTGAAGACTCAGGAAATATTACACAGGAAGAGGAACAAGTTGGGGTTTGGGTTTTTTTGTTTTGGGGGTTTTTTTTAATGTTTGCAAGATCAGGTATTCCTATAAAAACATGATACTGGTAATATAAATTGAGAACTACTGGTTATTTGCTTCTGCCTTATCTTTTTGTCTCCACTCTCAGTCTTGTCCTTCAGTGCTTCAGATTCTACTTTTGGTCAAATATTTTCTGATTCTACAAGACTGGCCATTAATAGAAGCTTTAAAAATTTTTGGGCACCTCAAAACTTTCAATTCAATGTCAGTTTTAGAAGAGACCTGATGAGCAGAGGAGATTCTAATTTTTTTCCACTTAATTCAGTTCAGTTAGCATTGGTTGCTCAGTTCTAGATACGTTGATTATCTGAATTAACAGTAATTTTAATAAATTGCTCTCTGTGTGGCCATGCTTTAATTCAAAACTAACACAGGTCTACTAAGAGCATCGTGTTTCTCCCCAGGGATTTAAAAACAGCCTCACTGCTGAAGTGTCTGATCCCGACCTATCCAGGAAAGTGCTTTTCCATGACTGTTGTTTTATGCACAGAAGGTCAGGGTCTGATCAGACAAACATGCATTTTTTAGCAACTCCCAGTTCAGTGCATGTGAGTGAAAGTTACACTGATTGCTGACAGATTCCCTCAGGATTTATGTTCAGACCCGTTTGGTGGCCTGAGATGTTCAATAGGTTGCGTTTCCTTAAACCAAAAAGTGCACTGTTATGGTTAGTTTGGCAAAACTTGTTTACCTGCTGATTTTTGATCATGTCATGGTCTTCCTCTGCAAACTACAGCTTCAGTGTGTGTGTGTGACCTACAACCTGCTCTGATTTTGGGTCATGATAATTCCCTTTACCACAGCCAGTCTGACTAGCACGTCCTGTTTGAAGGGTTCAAGGCGATGGTGAAGGGACATGAGGAGTCTCTGTTTAGGCCTGGAGATGACAGAAATCTTAGCAGCATGTTCTGTCAAGAAGTTTTGCATCAGTCTGTGTTTGGATCTTGCCCTTTCTGATCATGTGCCTGTCACAATGAGCATGGTTTTCCCCATTAAAAAAGTGACAGCTAGGATAAAGCATCCACTGTGTTACATTTAAGTCTCTGTCCTTCCTTCTGCATTGTTGATAATATTCTGTTTATTAAACCATTCCTTCCCAAAGGGTAATGCTGGGTTACAGGGCACTTGAGCTCACTGTTGGTGTTTGTAGCCACCTGGATGTTTGTCACATAGGTGAGCTCACTGAGGGGTGTGGAAGGTGGGATCTGAGGTGATGAACACAAAGCCAGGGAGAGGGTAGGATCTTTCACCTGTCGAAGCATTTGCCTTTTTGAAAACAATATGAGCTCATCATCAAATTTAAAAGAAGAAGAACAGAAAAATCCAGAACTGAAGAATCACAGTGTGACATCTTCACATAAGGTATAGGATGGGAGGCATCCTGAATTCCACTGTGGACACTCCTGGACCTGTAAGGGGGATTTCACTTACAGTCAGATCCAGTGCTGCTTGAAATCCTTGCAGGTTATGGCAGTGTTTGATCTTTGGAGTCCAGCCTGTGTTTGAGGAAAATGCATAAGTTGCCTTATGGTACCTTAGGAGAATGAAGACTAACACAAATTTGCTTCTAATGCAAAAGAAATGCAAAACTAATAGGAGACAGTATATTAAACCAGATAGAAATGTGCAATAGCTGCCTTTCTAACATTTCTTACCTGTAGTTTGTTATTAAGATGCCTGGTTCTTCCTGCACACACACTTACACTTACATATCATTTGAATTATTGTCCATAAAATAGTTTCAAATGGTTTTTCTTCAGGGACAGTTTCTTTCACTAAATAAATGTTCATCTTACTGTAACCAACATGTATTATTTGGCTGGGGGTGATCACCCTCCTAAACCCCTTGAAGCTGTTAAGACTTTGGATGAAATTCAACCCTTGTGTTAATGAATTCAACTCCACTGAATCCAAGTTGCACAAGCATCTTACCTCGTGTAATGACCTGGAGTTGAAACACAATATATCCAGGACATTATTCTTTGCTGACCATATATTTTTTCAGTACTGGTGTTGCTGAAATAATTCCAATTTGAAGTTCCTGGCAGGGTTATCTTATTATACTAAATTCCAAAGTAACCTTTTCCCTTCTGGCTTCATTAAGCAGCTTGTATCTACCACTCTGTACAGTGGTCTGTAGGGCTCAAGGCACGTTTTGAAAACATACAAAGGAAATGCTTTCTCAAAAACTAGTTTATTCTTTTTTAAATATTAAATGGCAGATCTTTAAAAAACCTTTTACTAAAAGACAGACCTTGCTACTGATCTGGGTGAGGGGAAGTGCTCTTTCCTCTTCCTCAGCAAAGTGGTTGAGCCTGGATGGCTGGGCCAGCTTGTGTGTCACAGCTGTCCCCCTCTGTCTTACAGACCAGTTTTCTGGTGGTACTTGCTATCAGTATTTTCTCTGTTGAGCTTCTAAATGAGTTTCTCCTTGTTTGCTGCTGGTGGGACGTCTGGAGGGAGCTCTGGGTTGGGATGCTGAGCAAGAAGCCTGGGGAGCTTCATGGCTTTCCATCTGACCTGAACGTGAAGGAGAATTCTCTGTGTTGCTGTTTTTCCAGGTAAACAGCTTCCTGGCCTTTATCCTCTGCATCTTGAGGGAGAATAGGAATGTTTCTTTCCATCTCCCTGTGCTGGCTGTGCTTTTTGGCTCATACCTGCTCGTTGGTGACAGCGGTCATGACCAGTTTGGAAACTCATAGAAATCCTGTTTTCATTTCCTGTGTTTCCTAGTTCTGCCATCCTTTGGCAGAGGTGGTGTTGTGGTTTTTTTACCCTTTGTTTGTAAGCAATGTTCTTATGAAAACAGCAATCCCCAGGGCAGAGCACCAGCTGAAGCCTGCTGTTGCTTTGATGACCTGCCCTGCAAATACATCATCTGAACAACAGCCAGCAGCAATGAGTCCCACTGAGGTGCTTGTTTCATAAGTTCTGTATTAAAAGAATGTTTTTTTAACTTCTCTTGAAATATGGAAAGATTGCTTTGAAAGGAAGGGAAAGGGATAAAGAGAAATATGCAAAATAGTGAGAGGGAACTCAGGAAGGCTGGTTGTTCAGTTTGCCTTGTAAAGCACCCAGCAATCTGGTTGCTTATATAACTTTGCAAACCCCCTTGGCCTGGAAGCCTCTGGAGAACTGACTCTGCAAGATTTTTAGTATTTCCTGCTTCTTGTCAGACCCCAAAATCTTTAATTTCAGCCTTTCTCACATTGTTTTGATTATACTTCTGTTTCCAGCTATAGACAGAACTAAGGAACTTGAATGCAAAAATTTCAAAGAAATGCATTAAAACATGAAAGAGATGGGCTGTTTGAACAGTTTTTATTAATCTGAACCCAATTAATGTGAACTTTTTAGATCTTGAAGCTTTGGATTATTTCTGTCTTCTAGTTGATGACCAAACCATCAAGTAGTTTCCATGAAAATACTCATTTGAACAGCACGTGGTGTTTGGAATATCAACACATGGTTTGTTCAAGGCTTCTTAAAGTATCTAAGCCCCCTGAACAGTGGGTGTTAATTGAGCACCTTCTGGTGCAGAGAGTTCATGGCAGTGACCAATATTTGGAAACATGGATTCTCCTCTCAGGAATGCAGCTGACTTTCAGCTCCTCTCCATTCTTCCTTTGTCTCCAAGATGACCAACAAGGGACTGTTTTGGAAATGCTGTTTACTCTTTGGAAGTAATTAGCTTTGTGAGTTAATTGAAGTCCCTCATATGCAATCTGTTGCTCAGTTGTCTTTTTACATGGGGTAAACACTATTTTTTTAAGTTGATATCAAGGTGTAGTCATTGGTGTGATAAAACACTTTTCTCTTCTTCTTATAAATTTTAATTTAAAAATAATTTTGTTCTCTGGCTTAGCTGTACATAAGGAGTGACCAGTGTCAATCCAAATTCATAAACGAATTCATAGGCAAATTCCCAAATCACATGAAGACACATTTCTTTCCTTTCTTGCCAAGAGGAGAGGTTGTTACTAATTTAAATAGTTGTTCAAATGCTACACAACCAAACTTAAGAAAAAATGGTTGAGAACCTGGTTTCAATCGTCACAGATATTTCTGTACAGCATTCTTTGATTCCCTAATCTTATTTTATTCTGAGCAAAATTCTCTTTTGGATAGCGAAAAACCTTTCTTTGTTCCTTAAGCATCTCTTGATCTAGTGAGATAGAATGTGTTCTTACATCTTTGATTCCGTAAAAGAAACTTTTTTTTTGCTGTTTCTTCTCTTATTTCCCTTTGAACTGCTCAGTTTCAACATTTTTGGGTTTTACCCTTTTTAAAATCTCTTTTAGTAAAATAATCACCCAGTAGAAGTTCTACATGATTAGTGGCTTCATGGTTGGATCAAATAAAGAGATTTCATCTGCAGAGAATATTTTTATATTGCAGCATTAAATTCCAAAAGAAATCCAAGTCTTTTTTAATACAGAATATATATGGGGATTTAAAACTTGATTTATAGACTGTGTGATTAAGTTAGTCAAGGGAGATTAAACTTTATCCTTTATTTCTTAACTTGCCCAGTGTCTTTGTTTTCTATTGAATATTACTTCAAACACTTTGTGTCAGAAGAATTTGGGTGCTTAAAAGCCTTCCAGACCCAGTCTTGCTTTCATATTTGTACCCACAGCAGTAGTACTTACCCCACGGTCATGACTCCATTTTTGTAATATCAAACTGCTGTAATTCTGAAAACTTTGGTAGTGTGCTTTAAAGATCTAGATCAGGTGAATGTCTGCTCTCTGAATATGGACTTATTTTTAATGAGCTACCCAGCAAAGGTTGCCAGCTTGCACTGCTGATCTAGGTATGGCTTAGGGACCCCGAGACAGCAGAACAGAATCTGTTGGCCACTGGTAACCACAATGTGCTAATAAAGGCTTTTAAGGCCGTGACTGTCCAGCTGCAGCTTCTCTGCATTAAGGTTGATACTTCAGTCCCTCTCCTTCACCCACAGCCACCTCCAGCAGCAGAGGGGGAGCAGAAGGGCAGAATTCCCTGCCCTGAGTCAGCAGGCAGTGGGTGTGAGAGGTTGTGTGGCACGAGCCCACAGCAGATGCCTCCACACTCGAAAACTGTGTGTTGCTGGTACGGAGCAAGGAACAGCTGAAGGGAACTTAAAGTAAGGATTCTTTGGAGGAGCTTCACTGAAATGATGGGAGGTGAACCTCAGGAAGGAGCAAGAGCAGGGCTGGTCATTGGGCAGAAGGCCTGGAACCAAGCATGAGAACATTTAAATAAGTGATGCCAGAGCTTTGGAGAACTTGGGAAAGAGATATGTTTTGATTGGTGAAAAGAGATCTCATCATTACAATTACTTGTGAGGAACTAAGGCAACAATATCTTAGTGTATAATGAGATGTTCAGTCATACTGCAAAATAAAGATTCCTTCAATAAGTGGAATTATAAGTTTACTGTTGAATTTCTGTCATAACATTTTGTCATTCTCTTCTGGGCTCATATTGCAGAGGACTGGAAGGATTGGTTTTTCCTCAAGTGTCTGGCAGAGCTAGAAGAGGTTGTTCTATATTCAGAATGATAGTTCCTCTGATTTTTTAATTGTTCTTACCAAATACTTTTTCTTTCCTTTCCCAAGCCTAATTAACAGCAATTAATACCAAGTCATGGAAATTGGTTTGAGCTTAAATTTGCATTATAAACAGACAATACCTTTCTTCAGCTGTCTTCTGACAATAAGAGGCTGAGAAGCATGATGCAGTCTTAAATTTTTATCAAGAGATTGTAACTTCCCAACATCATAATTTTCTGTTTTAAATTTATCAAAGCAGCCTTTTGAGAAAAAGGTCTCCAATGTGTCAGCTGAAACATGTAGTCTTAAGAACTTGTCGTTTCTTCAGACTGTATCTATTGATAGAGTGAAAAATCAATTTTTTCTACAACCCTCACCTTGCTAAATAGCACATCGTAGTTAATTCCTAAAGCTTCCGAGTCTCTGGTTCAGGAGAGTTCCTTGGGGATTGTTTTGAAGCTGTTCATACAGTCCTGATGAGCAGCAGACCTGGTTTGTTGCTGTGCCAGCAGTGAGCTCTGTTAGAGGGAGAGGAGTTTTGCACTGAAGCTGCAAAATTTGGGAGTTACATCCAAGCAAAGGTTCGTGAATGAAACAGAGGATTCCTTCCCCGTGCCTGTCAGTGTGAGCTCAGTTCTGAGCAGTTGTGCAGGGACAGATTTTGGAGAACTACAAAGGAAAATCTCAAGAGTTTTATTCTGTTCTGTTGGTTCCCGAAGAAGTGTCGCGTGTCTGTAATTTAGTACATCACCACAAACCTTACAGACAGTTTAATTCAAAGAGATTACCAGGAGAAATTCTATTGATGTGTTCAGGTTAACCTCGAATTTGCTTGTCCTGACAGTGGCCCTTTGCAGTGGTGCTGTACAGCAAACTGCCTGGGGCGTTCCCGAGCCAGGAGAGGTGTGTCCCCAGAATCCAAGGAGAAGTGTGGCCCGAGCCAGGAGAGGTGTGTCCCCAGAATCCAGGGAGAAGTGTGGCCCGAGCCAGGAGAGGTGTGTCCCCAGAATCCAGGGAGAAGTGTGGCCCGGGATCACACAGCCAGGAGTGTTTTGATGGGCACTTTGGGAGGGTGCAGTTTGCATCTTTGTTCTTTCCTTTATTTGTCTTCAGTTAGCAGACTGTGCAATGAGCACCCCAGCAAGTAAAACACAAGGTTATTGTGGAAGTAAAACCTGTCTGTTACTGAAGAGACTCAAACACTTCAGAAACCAGCAATGACTCTCTGTGTGCACCTTGGCAGATGAACAGTATTCTGTATTTATCGAGAAACAGGAGAGTTTGATACTGACTTAGATTTTGTTTGCTAAAGCTGAACATTAAACTGAGGAACAGACCAAAAAAGGGGTCTTAAAATTCCCTATTCACTGTTGGGTTTGTGTGCCATGTCTTTAACATCCCCACTGCACACATTTTTGAAGTAAAGGTGAAATCAAATGGAATAATTTTTTTCCTACCTTGGAATTTCTCTAAAGATCGAGGAGGCAGAGACAGGGAATGTGGAATGGGATGTAAGCATTTGTGTTTTATTTCAATACCATCCCTAATGCCAGTGAAGCAATAGAAATTTGGCACTTTTCTGGAGGTGAATTGATGAAGGCTTTTTTCAGTTTTTTAGCTTCATCATTTGTTTTAAGCTGAGAGACCCTCAACTCTGCTTAGTATTAAAACATTAATAAGTTACCTGTCAGATTGTAAGGTGTAAAAATCTAAACCTGAGAGTGCTGCTTGTTAGAACAAAGGAATATTGTGACAGAGCAGATAAACTTCATTACACAGTGATGGTATAAAATTTTCTGTAGTGTTTCCGTAGTGCATTTTGTGTCTGCATCTGAGGATGCAGATTTTCCTGGCAAATTTGGTGTCGTTAGTAATGGACTAGTGCTGTTTTCTTTTCACTTGGTTGAATTGTGCCATTTTTATTGACTATGTTTGAATTTTCATCCTGTCTTAGAGGTAGAATGAGTTAATTGAACTCTAAGTACTGACGATGGCATCTGCTCGTATGTGAGTCATCTGTTGCTCTGTCATTCTGGCATACTTAGGTCTTAAATTTGGTATGATATTGCATATTTAGAGTCAAATTCCTGTTGGATTTCGGTTTTAACAAGAACTGGTGTCAGTTATGCATCACCACCTACTTGTCCTTTTTCTTCCCTCCTCCAGTATAAAGCAACCATCCTATGTCTTTCTTCCCTTGAAAACTGGAAAACAGCTTTTAATGTCTAACTTGTAGATTTATCTCTTGTTCTCTCCTTCTAAGGCAGTTCAGTACCATCACTTGCAAGGTTGCAACTTCTGCTCTCACTAATTGTGCAGAATAATGGACTAGTGCAATTCTCTGGGTCTGCATAAACGCTGACTCTGGCAACTTCAAACCCTAAAAACACACTCTGTAGGGGAGGTTTTTAAGCAGATGTTCAATGTTAATAGTAATGTGTTTAACTGGTCTGAGGTTCTGAAGTCTGAAATACAGATTCTGTCGTGGCATGTTGTGCATCAGATAAATTACATTAATCCTGTGCAAAGTATTGGGTGTCACAAGTGAGGTGGTACCAAAGGTGCTGCGTATTTGCATCCCCAGCAGAAATGATGGTGGAATGGAGTTTAATGTTTGTTGAGCTCCTCATGTCTGTCATGATGATCCAGCTTTCTCAGAGTCCAAATGCATGTGAGAAAGATCCTATAACTGATCTTCTGAGGGATGGGCCAGACCTTTCCTGCCCTGCATGGTTTGGTGTGAGCATCAGCAGAGCTGCCAGGTTTCTCAGTCTTTGAGAGGCTCCCAGACTTCAGTAGATCACTAAGATGTTCCAGGACTATTTCAAGACACGGCCTCCTGAAGTTAATCATAAATAGCAGTGTAACTTTTTAGAGCTTAAAATTCATTCACCATGGTAAGTGTTTCCAGAGAGAAAGTGGGAAGTGACTAAAAGTTCTTGCTGTGCAAAGCTGCTCTCCTTCACCTTCACTCCATTTCTGCCCAAACCCACCACTGGGTGGGTTTGTGTTTCATGCCTCCATCCAGAATTTGGCTGTTGAAACAAAAGCTCCTTAGTTCTTTGAGAAAATCATCACAGAACGTGCATCTTATCTTCAAAGTGTTTTTCTGACATTAATTAATTGGATCCTCACGATCCTGTGAGCAGGATAAGGAGCAGCCTGAAAATGCCCATTAAGCACCTACTGCAATGAACTGTATTAACCTTTTTTGGAGCCTAACTGGATAAATGGTTTTTTCTACTGCCTAAATAACTTTAGAAGTGTTTGCAAAGAAGGGCACAAAATTTAAAACTGCTTTTGAACTTTGAGCAGACTTTTATGCCTACGTGCTTGTGGACGTAGAAAAGCTGCTGTTCAAACAAGCAGGGGCAGATCCTGTGCAGCTTGGAAATTACAATGGTGCCATTGATTTCCTTGGGCCTGGGCTCTGCAGATCAACTGGAAGGCCTGGCTCCTTGCTTGGGAAGTAAAGCAGTATGGAGTAAGCCCTGATTTGAATAAAGAGCTTTAAAACCTAATAATCATAAAAGTAATAATACCTATAATGAAGATACGCTTGGAAACAGATGGTAAAGATTTTGTGTGAGACAGACTGGAGAGAAAGACACACTAAATGAATGGAAAAGAAAGGCAAAACAAAATAAAGTCATTGGTATTTGTGGATATAACCAAATATGAAAATGGAAAATATTTTATCTCTCCACGGGATTACTAAAAGTTCCTTTCTCTCTCAAGTGACCATTATCTTAAACTGTATCTGACAGTAAGTCTTTGTAAAGGGAACCAATTTGTGTTTTGGTATTTAGGGTGGGGTTTGTTTCTGTCTGCACTGAAGTTAATCAGGAAAAATGCTGTTAACCACTGAAGTCGCTGTGTGGATTTGTGATAGGATTATAAATGAAAAAATACACAGTGTTGAAACCCACTGGACTTGAAATATGTGTATATCAGTATTGTCCAGCAAGATCTTTAATATCGAGTTCACATTGCCAGTTCATGGTCAGATATTTTCCCTGGGATTTATGGTCCTAAAACAATGGAAGAATGATCTTTGATTTGGAACTAAAGTAATTGTTAATTGAGTGGTTTGTGAACTTGGAAACGCTGAAACACTGATTTTTTTTTTTAAGAGAAGACAGATAAATATCATATTGAAGACTATGAGTAGTATTTCAGTCTGCAATTTAAACAAGAAGTGTAGCTTTCCCTGTATCAGTCCTGTGGTGCCTTCCTATTTAGTGCAGGCAGAAATGAACTCAGGAATGGGAGAAGAGCTCTTGAATAAATGATTGATCTGTTTTGTACGTCACCTCAAGGCAAGGTTCCAGTAACATACTGTCTTTTTTAGTCATTGGCAACCAGGGTGACAGTGGAGAATTTTGTAGACACCTCAGAGTGCAGGAATATTTCTTGGTTTTGCCCAGGCTTTACCAGGGATCTGTGGGTGGCTCCTGGACCTGTGTGTGTGGTTGCCAATCACCCAGTGAGAGGCTGCAGCTTTTGGGCAATAGGTATAGAAGATTTTTATCCTCTAGAAATTTAATTCAATTATGTGCTGCCCTTTTTCTGCTGCATTGTTATTCCTACCCTGCCTGAGTAAGCTTTGGAAACCATTATTGATTGTTGATCAGTGCACTGAAGATCTTGAGCTGTGTCCCAGAGTGGTTAATGTGGAGCTCAGTTTTGCTGAGGCACCCACCATCCCTCTCTTCTGGAATGGAATGACTGAGGAAAGCTCTTAGGAAGCCCCACAGCCTTTCTCTTCATGGTACATTTACAAGTGAAAAGAAACAGTGTGTTTACATCACCGTGTTTGAGAAAAGTGTTGAACAGCTCCTTTAACCTTTTTGTTGCTTTTTCAGTTGATTTTGCTTGTGGGTTGGTTTGAGGTTGTGTTTGGTGGGGGGGTTTTGAGCAGAAGAGACTGTCAGTGTAGATGTCTGCAGTGATTTTATTGGCTTGAGTGGAAGAGATGTTGTTTGATCAACTGGTTATGGTTTCCTTGGATGAGGTAGGCAGGGTTTGTGTTTTAGATTAGATTTTTTTAGGCAGCTAGTATAGAAACAGAGAAGGTAAATAGAAAAGAAATAGAAGGGGTGGGAAAAGTAAAGTGAAGAAGATGCTAATTGAAAGGCAGCATAAAGGGAAATACCAAAACCCATTCAAACAAAACATTCTACCAATACATTCTTTAAAACACTAGTAAATATTTTAACCTGAATTTGTATGTCTGTCTAAAGTCATCAAGGAAGTATCTGGGGGTTGATGTTTACTTGGCCTGCTAATAATCATCTCTGATAAGGGCTTTTTTGGTTCAGTTAATTTGTTCAAACTTATCTGGTGCATTTTTGTAAATGTAGGTGACTCAAGAGCTTTATTGAATGACTGTATCTCAAATCCAATTGTTTTATATAATATAATGGCTGCACAAGGGCTGCAAACCTTGGCAGTTACCTCCAGGCCTGCTGTGCTCATAGCACAGGCCCAACCTCTAAAGGATCCCAAAGCCTCTCCTAAATTGACTTTCTTCCCTCTAAAAACCTGTTCTTGGCTCTTTGGTCAGTAGTTAGACCTCTTCAGTGTTCCATTAGTCAGGAATGAGAGGTAAATTGGAAGATGCAACGTGTGCTTCCAGTTTAACAGTTGTAATTCCACAAAGGCCGCCCAGAGGTGTTCAGCAGATATTACAGGGCTGGGCAGCAGCTTCTCCCAAGCCATGGCCTTTCCCACGGGACCACAGTCCGTGCAGATAAACAGCTTATCCACCAGAGTAGTGGCAGCTTGTTCTGTTCATGGGTCAGGGGGTGGGAGGGGTTTGTCCAAGGTCCTGCTCCCTGGAATACAACTGCAATAGCAGTGCTGGGGTTTATGGCTTGGCAGTGCCTGTGCGTGTAACCACTTCAAATTAGGCCAATCACTATGGTCTAGTCCACGAAAAAACTGGATTAAGAGGATTGATTTCTCTATGTCTGCCCTCTCCCTGATAAAACTCCTGGGTTTGCCTTGAATTGTATTGAAATAGGTCGTGTAAAGTTGAAGACTTTGGGAAGAATGTGTGCTATCATCCAGTGGCACGGAGTATTTCCTAGACATGTGTAACCTGTTACATTGCAGTAATTGTTTAGTTTGTGTTTATAACAGGAAACCAGTTTAAATGACTTCTGGGAGGGTAGGTATTTAACAGGCTCTTTACTGGTAGACAGCACTCATAAAAAGACTTGCTTATTTATCTCAAACTTGGGAAAAAAAAATGTTCCCAGCTTGGTATGAACTAGGTGTGCTGGATGTACTTTAACAAAAAATTAAATTCACTGTTAATGTAAACAGTGTGAGAAATGCTGTCTGAAATGCAGAAAAAAATAGACTTTGGGTTATATTAATTTTGGTAATTAATTATTTGGGTATATTAATTTTAAACAAAAATTAAGGCTGTAGCTAATCACTTTTTATAGTTCTGAAAAAGTGATACTGGAGAAATCCATTAAAGGGAGAAGATAGAGCTTATCAAACTTTAATAAGAATTAATCAGAGACATAAAGAGAAGGATTTTAAAGGTGGAATTTTAAAGGAGAAATTAGAAATTTGCTGCTGAAATGTTGGATATTTAATGTTCAGCATGTTAAATTAATTTCAGTCATATTTCATGGTTTAAGAGCCTGTATATAACAATTTCTGTTCAGTGTATTGATCAGGAGACCTCTGGAACTGGCGCAGAAGGTCCAGAAGATCAAACTTTTGGAAATACTAGCAACAAACTGCAGAGCAGTTTGCAAGTGATCTGCTTGCACAGTGTGGGGGGTAGAAAATAAGTAACTTCTTGCTAAAAGAAAGAAAAAAGCAACTTTCTTGTTATTATTATATTCTTTCCACATATGCTTGGAAAAACTTAAATTTAGTTCCTGATGGCAAAATAATTATGTAGTTTGTCCTGGTTGTACTTAACTCATTTTTTTGTATTGTGTGTTTGGAATCTGAACTCCACTGTTTTATCTATGCTGCAGACAAAATACTGCCATTAATTAGCCAGACTTAGTTAGTGATCTGGGCATAGACTCACTACTTGCAAATCCATATTTTTTCCTGTGTTTCCATGAAAAAGGTTGATTGGGGAATTTTTTAGTTTTTCTTCGTTAGCTTAATAGGTAGCTTGGGAAAAAAGAACAGTGATAGAATGAGAAGTGATACTCTGAAATGATTTGTGTCTGGAATAATCCCGTGTGCTGCTTTTTGTGAAATATTACAGTCATATTCTTTGTTGTTCTTGGAGCTATAGAAGTCATCAATAAAATGTGATGATTTCTAGGTTTGTCATGTCTATGCATTTCTGGGCTTATCTCCAGGTATCAGTCGTGTGTTTCACATGGTTTGATAGCTTTGTCAAATAAATATCAACTCAGTTCCATCCCAGGACATCTTTTTTATGTTTAAATGTGTGGACTGACATAAACAATAACATGTGTGATACTGGGCCAAGCCTTTATAGCCAGAAAATAATGTCTGAGAAAGTGCATCCCAGTGCTGGCTCGACTTGCTCTACGTCCAGCTTTGCTCTGACCACCCAGCCTGTTGTGCCAGGAATTCCTGTTCTGGCAGAGCGTGCTCAGGTAAATGGAGACAGTCTGTAACTGGTATTTATATTATTTTTCTTTGCTGGGAGCTAAATACTCGGGAGGATCTGCTGTCAATTAATGTCAAAGCACCTGAATCTTACCATAGTGGCCACCAAATTAGTCAAAGGCAATCTTTCCCACCCGTAGTCACCTCTGATCTGAGTTTGGCTTCAGTCTCTGTGCAGTGCCCTGATCTAACTTGTGTGCTGGGCCCAGCTCTGAGTTTTCCCTGCCCTGCTGGGCCAGCTCAGAGAGCTGTGGGCTCAGGCTCCAGTCTGCTGTTCAGTAGGAGAAAACTATTTCAGATCTCTCCTCTGTCCTGTTGTTGGCTCTCGTCCCAATGTTACTGTATGAGACTTCAGTGTCTCTGGCAGACTGGCCTGCAATCAGACAGTGGCTCTGAAAGCCTCCCGAGAGTGGGAATGACAGCCATTGAGCCAGAGGAATTCATGGCTAAGCTTAGGGGACCCAAGAGTGCTCTCAGATCTGTGTGTTTTGAGTTACAGTGTTCAACTTTACCACACAGAGCATCCAAAATTCTTGAGAAATTCCACTTGAAATTCGAAACAGTTTAGGAGTATTCATTAACTCCAGTTTTTCATTGCAAGGACTAAAAGCTATTTAGCAAACAAAAGAAGCTGTTATGATTCTTTCTTCTTTAGCTTTTGATTCTCATGAGATACAGTGCTCTTTTCTGCAGAGATGTCACAATCTACTTTTCTAGCTTAGCTGTCATCCAACTATTCCAGTTCTTGGCAGTTGTCAGGAGTGCAAAGAGGTACAAAACATTTTTTGTTATGCCAGCTGGAGAAAAGAGTGGGGTATTTACACATGTGCATTTCACTAATCTAACCCTTCTGACTGAACTAATGTCTAGATTAGAAGATAATTCAATTGCATTTATCTACCCATAGGATTTTTGCCAAATGTGAGCTGAGTTTCTGTGCTGGGGTAACTAATGTGCAGCTGAGCTGTGCCAGAAGGCTCAGCTATCATGTTCAGAGCCATTAACAGCCCCTCCGATCAACTTCTGAAATATAAGAACCAGATTCCAACTGAAATTATGTAACTAAGCCAAATACTGTAATCTGCAGATTCAGTGGGAGCTGCATGGCTAAAATATCACTTGCTATATTGGAAATGTATCCCTCCTGGAGACTACCAAGTCCTGAATGTTGTTTGTTATATATTTCTAAATAATTCTAAATATTTCTAAATAATTGGTTTACAGCTATTGCCAGTGGAGAGTATTTCCTGATGTTACTGAGGTAGGACAGGAAATATGTTGCTAAGAATTCCAGCCAAGCTTTTTCACTGGGCTTAGACTGAAATTCTGGTTGTTCCCAATAAGAGCTGAAGTCCTGAGACTGCCACTTAGAAACTGTAACCTTAGTTATGCCCTGCCTTCTTTAAATTAAGAAATTAAGGATGTGTAAGTAAGAATGGGAAAGGGCTTTGTGAAGTTCTGTATAGAAAAAAAAGCCCAAAATTCTGAGTTAGATCCTGCTGATGAATTCCTTTGTTCTTCTGAACCACAGGAGCTCCATTTGAGGTGCTGCATTTCCTGAAAACAGAATAGTAAATGTGCAACTGCATATACATTTAACATAGTTTATGTACAGCTGCAAGACATCCAGGATTTTTACTCCAGTTTTAGTGTGTTTTAGTGCTGTCCTTTATCTTCACATTTCATTTCTCTTAGTCTACTTTTGGGCCAGTCCTTCTGTCCTTCATCTTCGGTATTTTCAGACAGACCTGACCAATGGTAAAATGGCATACAATTGACAACAGCAGAATATTTACACTGACTTCAATGAAGCTGGAAATTTAGTCATTCACTGCTACCCCTTCAAGTCAAGGGAAATTTCTGTGCAAGTTAAAAGAGCAGGAGCTTTTTTTAGGTCTTTAATAGTACTTAGTAAAATGTATTTCAGGTATGTAGTTAT
Organism: Lepidothrix coronata; assembly: GCF_001604755.1. Classification (NCBI taxonomy): domain Eukaryota; kingdom Metazoa; phylum Chordata; class Aves; order Passeriformes; family Pipridae; genus Lepidothrix; species Lepidothrix coronata. Next base: position 390,176 of record NW_016690320.1, read on the forward strand.
AGAGAATGTCTAGGTAAAAACAAATGGAAAGTTCATCTTTCTTATCATGTAGTGTCATTGTGTAGATTAATTGTGTGAGCCCCTTTAGTTCAGCTCATCTGCAGAATAATGGAACCTGCTCATTTTCAGTTTTTGTTGCAATGATTCTTACCTTCCCCAAGCTTTGGGCTGCCTTCTGACAGTTTGTCTCTCACAAACTCCAGTGTAGGGGCTGTGATAGACTACTCATAAAATGCAATAAATGTGTTTGGGAATGATGTCATTTCTCACAGGACTTTTTTTATTCATTGCAGTCCATCTACTTTGATACAAGTTGGAAATTGAAACTCCCACAGTGAAGAACTAGGTTGTTGCATCTTTAATTGTGGATATTGAGATCCTGATGCAGTGCAATGCTTGCATATGTAATTAATAGCACGTAGCATTAATGCCTCCACACCTTCCTGACTTCATTAAAGCCTGTCATGCTAAGGAGGACTGAGCAGGTGTTTGTGTTAGAGACCTCATAAACAAAACACTAGCATAAAGATCAACTTCATCTCTGTTGTTTCCTCTTGTTCTTTCATTTGCTTTCCCAGTAAATATGTCCTACAATAAATGCTTTTACTAACTAATTGTATGCTCTGGGTAAGAATACTCTTTAGAGTATTCTCTAATTCTCTAATTCTCTGCTCTTTAGAGTAATATCTCAACATTTGGGATTATTGCCTTTGAGTAACTTACTCCCCATGGAAAGCCTGGGAATCATGTAAGTGTTATTAGTTTTGTACTTAAGAATAATATTATTAGAAGTCTTCAGTCACTCGAAAGCACCTGCTTGAAAAATGGGAGAAGGCTTTTTACCAGAGCAATTTTAAAGAAAGGAAGCAGTAATGGGAAGAAAACTGAAAATGTAACTGAAGATGCAACTCAGAAGGAGTGCTTCTGCCTTGCAGTGCAAGAATTACCAAAATGCTGAAATTCTGCTTTAATTAACCTTTTTATTTGCATCATCAAATCTGCTTCGTGAACTCCCTATTTCAAAAGCTCCAGGCTGTGTACAGAGGTTTGCAGTGTTAGTGTGGCAGCTGGGTAATAGGATGCAGAACATTTGCTGAGTGAGTAACACTACGATTTCTGTGAGTTTTCCAAAGGTGGGTCGTTGTATTCTCAGTGTTGCAAACTGCTTCCCGCTGGGATCGAGTGTGATGTGTGGGAGAGCAGTAGTGACACTGAAGGATAATAAAGGCCCTATTATCACATTTTACAAATGTCATATGTCTGTGTGATTATTCTGCAGGACCTTGTGTGTGCCAGAGGCTCGGAAGTCAGAATGAGAATACTCTGCTCAGAGAGGGGGTTTCTTGCCTTTTGCTTCTCATCAAAAAGGCATAACAGAAGAGGAAGTGTAGAACAGCTGATGTGGTTTTGTGTCAGTTGACTGTAACTGATACCTAGCAGGGAAGACCATTAAAAAACACAGGGAAATCCTGCATCCTGCCCTGGTAGAAGCTCAGGATACTTGCCTTTGGTGACGTGCAGACTGAATCTGCAATTCATTTGGAGATTTTATTGAAGTTGTTGAGATTTGAACCTGTCTGGCCTGAATAGGTTGCACAGCTATATGACAAATCAGGGTGTTTTTTTCTCAAAGCCCATGTTGTTTATTGCAGCAGAAGTTATTTGTCTGTTCTGCTTTGTTGCCCCAGCATTTTCCTTGAGCTGGTGCATCAATGTGGCTTTTGGAGTCAGAAGCATGAAAAGGAACAGGCATAACTGAGTGAAGAGGAAACTGCAACAGCAGGGGGAAATTAGAGGGCAACAGTTTAATGAAGACTCCAAAAGGAAAATGACTGTTTGCTGCAGTGCAGAAAATGAGCATTTCTGTTTGCAATGATTAGCTGTAGACCTTTAAGAAAGTAAATAGTTGTGGGTTTTTTGCAAGTGGGAAAAAAAAAATCACAAATCTTTTGAAAGCTATAGTGGGATTTGCTGCTCTCAAAATCGTTAGGAAATACATCCAGAAGATGACTGCTTCCTCAAAAATGGAACAACTTTAAATTAAACCTAAGACAGCAGAACCTATATATTTTGTACTTGCTTTTTTTGACACCATCATGGTGGAAGGATAAAACCTGCCAAAGCAGGACCTCAGGACAAACTTGGCAGAACTGGTTTAATGCAATTCACTGTTTCAAATTTATTCCCCTGTGGAGCAGAATTTCTTTAATACGATAGGTCCCTAAGGAGAATATCAAAACAACTCCTTGAGCAGGATTAGGCTGTTGATCTGAAGTCTACAATTAATATTTTAGATAAGAAAGGAAACTTCATAAGCCTTTCCTTGGAAAGAAGAGTATACTTGAATTATTGTTTCCTTGTAACAGTGTTGACAGTCTGGTGCTTTTATCTAGTGTGTGCTATAACAATATTTAAGCAATTGCTTGAATGCTAATGTTAGCAATAAACACCATGTGTCATGTTTAATTTGCAATGTTATGACTACTACTCAGTTCAAGGATAACATGCAACAGTACCTTTGCAAAATAAGCATATGCCTGAGCTATTCAAAGCTGTAAGCAAAGATGCTTGTTGTGTTTCTGAGAAGTAGATTTTTAAGTTCCTAGTAAGTGAAAAAATGAGTAAGATTTGTTAGGATAGGGGTCTATATATTACAGGGTAGCTGTGTAGTCAGACAAACTCAAAATTTCAGATGCTTCCCAGACCTGTACAGGAGTAAGTCTCTAAAATTTGGATACATGTGCAGAAGGTTCTGATTCCCAGGCTTTGAAAATGGACTGAAAATGTCACTACACCCGATTTACTCCTGGTTTCAGTCCAGATCTTAAAACCACCTGACAAGTCATGTTATACTTTTGTATTATGTTTGCTTCTAGTCCTCCCTGGATTGAGTAGGAGTGGAGGCAAACACAGGGTTTTTTGTCCTAAAATTTGTATTGGAAAGTATTCTTTTGCATGAGGATTACATGAGGTCATGTAGCACTTCTCAGTGGAGAGTCCCACTCTATAGTCTGTGTCCTTTTGGGCACAGTTCAAGTGACCACTAATGGCTTTGAACTTCCAAAATAGTTGGAAGTTCAGCAACCCTTTGCTCAGCTGTGCAAAGTTTAGAGGGTGCCCCGTTTTTGTCACAGGAGATCTGCACCCTTACCCTGTATGAGTTGCCAGTGAAGAAACTAAATACAGTGCAAGAGGTAAAGGTGCTCAACCTGCAGAGACACTGTCTTCAGGTTTGGTTTGTACAATCTGATACTAATTTAGAGCCCAGTCAGTGAACTGCTGACCATTTTCTAATATCCTCTGTTGGCTCTGGAATAAGGGTTTTGTAGGATCAGATTGTTAAAATCATTTGATTCTTACTGATCATGAGATCTTAGCCCTACTCATATTTCTTGAATTAAGCTGAGAGTCCTGTGGGAGCTTTGCCATGACCTCAATAGGAGTTTGAATTCAAAAACTCAGAGGCAAATAATAGATAATTCAGTTCATGCCAAATTTATTCTTAATGCTCTGTAACTAAGGTGTGTTCTAATAATCAGCAAATATCTATCCTTTTGGAAAGGAGTTATTTCAGAGAATCCCTTTGAACTAGTGCATATTTCATTGGACTGTTCCAACAAACCCCTCACTTCCAAGTTTCTCTTTCTCTGAAGTTCCTCATGGTTTGTACCATGAAACCAACTGAATTCTCCCAGGAGATTGCACAGGGGGATCTGGGTGGTTTAGTAGCACGAGATGCACCATCCTGCTCTGATTTTTATAACCAGTGTGTGAGTATTTTAGATTTAGTTCTGAAAGCCCCATATAATTTATTTTTGTGCAGGAAACATAAACAGTAGAAATTGGGCATTTCTTTCATGTCTTTGGTCATAATGCTTATTCAGAACTAGTCTTCTTACTTACTGCAGCTGTATCTGGGCATTTTCTTTAAACATGCTGGGAAGGTGGTGTTGTTTCTACAGAAAGCTAGTATGGCCAAGATATTCTTGCATTTTAATTCAACTGGAACAGCAACAGAACTAAAAAAGAAAAGGCTTATTAAAATAAAATATTAAAAATACGCTCCAAATGTGATGTGTCACGTAAAAATTGTGTTAATGGTGTAAAAATATAAGATAGTTGCCTGTCAGATGCTTTGGTTGAATTGGCAGCTGCAAAACAAACGCAGCTTGAGAGCCCCACCCTCCTCTCCCAAATGCCTGTTCTTGGTGCCTCCTTTGAGGATGTTTATCAAAGAACTTTTTACAGTGTCTTATCAATCTGTGACTTGCACCTTGAGTGCATCTGCAGCTTGTCCAGGTTCCCTGGATTAAATCACCAGCAAGACATTCACAGTTGCCTTCAGCAGCACGAGCCTTCCCTTCCATTCCCACTGGCCACAGTTGCAGACGTGCATCCTCTTCCCAGCAGAGAGGAGTGTTCCTGCCTCGCTCTGTTTGGGTCAGGACCAAATGAGAGACCCTTCATCATTTTTGTATATGGGAAATAACTTTGATTCTGTCTGTCTGAAGTCTTATTATGGTTTGTAAAGCAATTAAGTGGGACTTAGGACACTTCTCCCAGACAGACTTTTCTGCCTTAGGACAGAAAAATGTACTGTATTACTCTGGATATTAGTGCTGCTGCCAGATTTGAGAGGTTTCATTTTATTATTGGTACTGTGCCTATTTTGGGTGGAAGTGTACTGCAAATAGTGTGGGTATTAGGCCCACACATAAAATATTTCTCTTCAGATATGGTTAGAAAAATGGGAGTCATTCAGCAAGACATTTACAAAATATATCAAACTGCTTATATGGAAATGCTAATCGAGCTTGTATCCTGAAATACTCTGTACAGCTCGTGCAAAACATTATTGAAGGCCACTGTAAACAACACTGTTTTAGTTAAAAAGCCGTTTCAAAGATGAAAGATAGATTAAATGAGCTACAGCCTGTATGAGAAATTCCTCATGAGGAATTAATGGTAGAGCTTTTCATAATCTTTCATGCTTTGGCAAAAAATATTAGCACCATAAAAATTCTTCAGGGGGCAGAGTTGAGGTGGTAGCTGCAGAGTGATCAAAACATAAAAGAGGAACATTTTCCCTTTTTATGGAGAGGCCTCTTTCAAATCTGTCATATGATGGATTTGAAATGAAAGTTTAATGTGCTCGCAGTTTCTCAGACAGCCATCTTTCTACAGCTTCATTATTAATAACAATTTAATCTTAGCCAGCTCTTGCTTTTTTCTGAGCTCTTGATAATTCATTTATTTGTTTAGCATCAATCTAAGAAAAAATACCCAGATCATAAAGTTGAGGAAGTGTTCCACATTAATAAACCAACGTAAACCCAGTCTCCAATAAATTCTGCAGAAGTGTTTAATCCACGGTTGCTTGAATTAAAAAGTAACAAGTGTAAATAGTGTATAAATAGCAAGTAACCAATGTGACTGGGTTTCATATTTAACCTGTGTGCAACAGTTTGTGAGCCATAATTTTTCCTCACAGCCCCGTGTGAGTAATGATGAGGCCATTTTCCTGGCTGATGTTGTATAAAATATTTTTCAGCTCATGTTTATGGTGCAGAGACTGTTTTGTGAGTGTGTCAGTAAAGTCTGAAAAGGTGGGAAGTTCTCCCCCGTGACTCAGTCCCTCCAGGTTTGTGTGGGTGCAGCTCTGCCTGTCCACTCAAATCCATGGAGTATTTTGGACAGGGAGAATTACAAGTCTTAAACTTCACCCATCGAGGCTCTTTACAGGACAAGTGGTCCAGGGCCTGTCCTATGTATTTCCTTGAAAGTAAACACTGTCAGCAATATGGGCTGGTGGTAGCAGCTGCTTTAATCCTTCACCTTTCTACATCTTACATTTTGTCCAGAACCATAAACCAAAAAATTCTTACAGTGTAGGAAGAAGGAAATGCAATAATATAAACTCTTGTAAATAAAATTGTTTACTTTTATACTCATACTATTTCTACCTTGTTTTCTTTTAAAAGCAGATTCAATACTATTTAAATTTTTTCTTGCAGAAATTGGGATACTAATAGTAAAGACTAAACTAATTTAAATTTTAAATTTACAGATTGCACATTTGTTTTCCTATCCTTTGTTATGAAAAAGTTACTTTGAAAAAGTAGGTTGCTGAGTCCTTTGCCTCTGTAAGAGGTGTGACAGTACTGGTTTGGGGCAGGAGTGATTCATAAATCCCATGTGACTGCAATTCAGATGTTTGTTAGTTATTAGATGATACATCAGTGTTGCATCCCTCTGTTTCTGCATAAGGCAAGCCAGTGCAAGCTGACTTGAAATCACAGACAAACCTGAAAACTGGAGTTGGTTGGTGTTTGAAGACTGATTGGAGGTGGTTGGTGTTTGAAGACTGATAAAGTCACACTTTGTGTAATGAGCCATTGCTCTTCCATTCATGAATAACAATGGTAAGGACATAGAAGAGACCTAAGTGTGATGGTATCCAAGCACTGTTTGCAGAATTTATCAAAAACCACAATGAAGTCATCTGCTATAAAAGATTTCAGCAATATTAAGCAAATCATATAGTTGGGTAGTCACCAGCAACCCCTCCTATGGGGGGAAAAAGACTTTGAATGTTAAACTTTAGACAAGGACACTGGCAGTGGCACTGTCCCTTCACACAGGATATTCTGTCCTGTCCTCTGCTGGATTGGCTTTGAGCCTGGAGAGCAGCTCAGTCTTTGGTAGGGTCCAAGGCAGAACTTGCTCTGTGCATGAAGATACTGATCTGTCCAATTCCCTGGATTTTGTAGTGGCCATTCAATCCACATGTCTATATTTGCCTGCATCTTTGTCTGTAACTATGGAATTTTCACAATACAGGGTTTTTTTCAACAAGGAGGTGGTCAAAGAGGAGTAGTGAAGTGGTTGACGTGCTTTCTGAAATGTTGGCAGTAGTATTGCACTTAAAATCACTTATTTATATACAAGAACAGTGATCCTTGCAGGGTGGTTCTCTTGCTGTCCTTTTCTATCCTAACATGATGTCCCTTTACACTGGCATTCTGTGGTGTTTTTCTCCACACAGTCACGCTGGTGTTCACTGAGAGGCCTGCAGCAAAAGCAGAAAGGCTGCTTCTGTTGATTAATTAAGTCAATTCAGATGTCTGGAATATGCACAAACAATTTAACTTTCTTCTCTAATGTGCGTTACTTTGGAATTAATGGCATAAATTTAATTTCCCATCATTTAGGCCATGCATGTAGACTTCTAAAGTTTTTCCCAGTAACATGAATAGTTGTGTGTAGTTTTGAGAGCATTTTAACTGAGTATCACAGTTGCTGGGACATGGCACAGAAGAAACAGTCTCTGGAATATCTGGATCCTTGACCCTAAATTTTTGTAAGTTCAAAGCTTGTGCCTTGAATTTACATTTTAAAAAGTAAATTACCAAGCAATATACAACCAAGGGTATTAGCAAATTTTGTTGTCTGTTTTAAAGTCTGTATTTAAAAGCAAACTTTTTCATAATAAAATGGAAAACCTATGAGTTTAGAGAAAGGGTTGTGTATTTCCAGTGTGCTTAAACAATGTCTGATGTGGTTTCAGCCTCAAGATATTACTATATTTTAAAATAATATATAACCAATATTGCATACAATTATGCACATATATGTGCAGGAGTTTCTGACCTTAAGGACTTAGTCACATAAACAGATAAAGGAAGTAGGAAGCAGAAGGAACAGAGGCACCTGAGTCACGAAAGCAGTGACTTGCCCATGATAACAAAGGGAATGCACTTCCCGGCTGGATATTGGCTCCATATTTTATCCTTCTCTCACAAGTACCTGATTTGCAAGTCACTTTTTCTTATGCAAGAGAGCTCATCATTCCAAACTGTGCTGCAGATCAGGGCCCTGCAGATGTTCTGGCAAAAAATTCCTGTTCTGAAGGGGAAATGGAGGCACTGGCCAAACGGCTCCATGAAGAATAACTGGAATATTTTAGCAACTCAGGATACTCCTGTGTCCCTAAATTGTTTGGTGCTTCTACACTGTGTAATGTACTGATTTCCTGTGTCTGACTCAGTGTTTTGTTCTGCCTAAATCACAAAATAATCGATTCAATGGGAAGAAAGTGGAGGAAAACCACTTCCTTGGCATCCGTACGTGTTCAGCGTGTGCCGCTGCCTCGCTGAGTCACATGAGTCAGAGAAACTGTTGGAGAAGTTTTCCAAACTGTCTTTGATTCTACTTTCTTTTCCTGCAGCATAAACATACGAAGTGTTCAGACAAAGCTTTCTAAGATTGGGTTGCGTTTGGGGTTTTCTTTTTCCACAACCGCTAATCCAGTTGTTCCTTCCAACAGCTTCGTCCCTTGGCGTTGGAGCATCCCTAACAGTGTACTCTGCTCCTCTGGGGATTTGGTTGGGCACCAGAGTGTGAAGGTGATCTCCTCTGACCCAAGTCCTTGTGTTTGTGTCCCATCCCTGCAGCCCTGCGGAGCCGCTCGGGACGGTCCATCATCAACGGGAACTGGGCGATCGATCGGCCCGGGAGATACGAAGGTGGTGGGACAATGTTCACCTACAGGCGCCCAAACGAGATCTCCAGCACTGCAGGGGAGTCGTTTTTAGCAGATGGCCCAACAAATGAAGTCCTTGATGTCTATGTGAGTTAGTGTTTAGATTAACCTTCCTGATGGAAAAACAAAATGTTCCGTTCATTGTTAACCTGCGACACTAAAATTACATTCAGTACCAATACTTTGTTACTTTAAGTTTGAAACATTGCTTTTGTTATTTTACACTTGTTCGCAGTTGTTTCCATCTTGCTTCAGGTCATAGGAAATCTAAATCAAGCCTTTTTCCCTCAGAGTTTACTGATCCAGTAAACCCAATTTTACTTGTTCAGTAAAACAGATAAAACATACAAATGTCTGGGGCTTTTTCTTTTCTTTTTTTCTTTTTTTTTTTTTTTTTTTGTGAACTGGATTTTCTCTGGATACTTTTCTATTGAAGCAAAATTGTTTAATTGGAGCAAATAGTTTAATTTTATGGTGAACAAGCAAATACCTAAGCCAGACAAGGCCTCTCACAGAGGGGTACCATCTCAGTTTCCTTTAAAAGAAACAATGCAGAAAACCTATAGAATGTAAGATTTGAAGCAGGGCAGATTTAAAATGAAGCTGTGCTAGGAGACTATAGATAAGAGCTATTTGAGAAAGGAAGAGAAAAAGACAAATTGTGTCCAAGAGGGAGAAATCATATTGAAAAAGCTTTGTACTTCAGATGGGACAGGTTTTTAGTTCATCATACTGAAGTAAAAAATATAACTGGAATTGATTACAACTTTTTCAAAGATAAATGGTGTGTTCTTAGATCATACACTCCCACATAGTAAATCAATTTATTGAAAAAAACCAGTTCAGCTGATTATATGATCGTTTCATCCAGCTCTGGCTTTTTTGTCCTTGAGTGCAATATGGGGGGAAAATTGAGTGTGCTGGGTCATTTCATAGAAGAATTAATAGTAACTGCCCTGATTACTAAGCTGGGAAAAGTTAAATGTTGGCAGAGTTATTCCCCATCTGCTATATGGTGCCTTAATAAAGCAGTGTCATAATTATGCTAACATTAGAATCATTAAGGTTGGAAAAGACCTCTAAGATCATCTGGTCCAACTGATCCAAACTTCTTTTCCCATTGATGGCAATGTACAACTGGCAAAAGCCTGGAAAAGTAAGTGATTGGGCTAGTTCTGCAATGCAGACTCTATGTTTTTAAAATCCATGTGTCATTGTGCAGTTACAGGGTTTGTGAGCTGAGGCTTGGCTGGAAGTTTTTATTGTCAGCTGATTGATGCCTAATATGTAATGACCCAGAGAGACAAGGGTCAGGAAATGGATTAAACAGATATTTCCAAAGTAATACCATAAAAAAGCCTGAAGTTTAAATTTATGATAGTGTAATGTTTTAGTTTAGGCTTAGTGTCTTTCTTTTTTTTTTTTGTTTTTGCTTTTGCAGTGACTCTTAGGAGCTGACATGATGGGCACAGCTTTATCAGTTTGCTCTGTGGCTGCTGGTGTGGATTGCCACATCTCATTTGGCTGGACTCTTATCTGAGATGTTTCTTGTTCATATGAGGAATACTACAATTCATTATAAGATGATAGTTCACTGTCTTTTTTAATGTAGTGTGGGAAGATAAAGCTGGATAGTGCTAGATGAAAGAAAATCAATCATCAGCATGACACAACCTCTCTTATGGATTTGAAATGTGTAGCCATGCAGATACAGATGTCTTTCTTCAGACTTTGTCTTGCCTGAATCATGCAATTCTCTTTTCATCCATACTCATGATCTTTATGCTCTGTGTAGCAGAATGAAGAGATTTGCAGATGGGAACTCCAAATGGCTTTCTGTCCTGTTTGCCTGAGATCATGCTGTCTTTCTTGCACTCTGAAAATGGAGAGGAAAAAGCTCTCTGATTTACAGGAGGTTATAACAGCAAGATAAAGAGATGCAAGTTCTGTCCAAGTGTGAAGTAAACGTTGCTACAAAGACTTAGGTCCACTAACTCAGAGCAAACTATTCTATCATTGCAGGAATTTTCCTGCAGGAAAGCTGGGACAATATACTAATTAGGGACTTCAGCAGTTAAACTCTTTATAACATGTCTGTCGGTTGTTTTGAGAAATGTGATGCTAAAACCATATGAACAACTGGAAAGCTGCTCCTGGAACCATCTAAAGAGCAGAGTCCTGGTTCTGGAAGGGGCAACGTACTCTTCTGCTGAAGTCAGCTCGCAGTTCTTGGTTCTCTCAGGACCAAACACAAAGAGGGTGTATTTTTTGGATAACAAAGTGACATTGGAAGGACCAACCCTTACAAAAAAATACTACAGGCAGTGCATTATTAGATGGTTCAGAAAAGTGAGTGATCTCTGAGGGACAGGTTTTAGAGGAACAGCTATTATACTTGGCAAGGAAAAAGTGATTCTGACACAAGGAAAAACAAAGGTCTGAATCCCTAGTTGGTATTAATTGATGTGACGAACTTAGTGAAGCCTTGAAGCGTTAATTGTGCTCTGCTGGGTCATTAGGCCATTAGCATAGCATGACTTTTTTCTTTTAGGTCCATGGATTGCCAGAACCAAGGAGCTAGTGCAAGCTCTGCTGTTTGCTTGGAGGATTTTTGGGTTGGTTTGTTTGTTTTTTAAAAAAGGTAGTTGGAGTGTAATCTGAGGCTTCTACCAGACTAATCCCCACTGAGAGTTCAGGACTAAAGCATAAGTATCATTAGAAGCAGTACTGAAGTAATCAAAGCAAAAGTAGTGAAATTAGCAGCTTATGGTACCCCTGCATTCCTAGTGTGAGAATGCTCAGGCTCACAGCAACAACATGACAGAAGCCAGTTGGGTATGGAGTGTGCTACTGACAGCTTTAAAAAGCTGTTATAAAGTCAAAGCTTGCTCAGGTCCCATTCTGCCTCTGCTTAAACAAGCATCCCAAAGTAACAGCGACCGTCAGAGCCTGCCTGGTGTCAGCTCACATGGGCCTGTGTAGCAGTGCTCTGAAAACACTCAGCTTCACTTTCACATTTACCTATAGATCCTGCCTGTGTTTCATAATGAGCACTTTGATAGAGTTGTGGCTTGCTGTAAAGCAGTGGGAGTCTGGCTGCACTTAGATTACACCTTCACTGAGCTGCAAATGAGCGTGGAAGGATGCAGGAGGGTTGCACAGGCACTCTTCAGCTGCTGTGACAGGAACGTGGGCCTTTGGAATGTGTTCACTCCACCCTTGAGGAGCAGAGCTCATGGCCAGGGCAGCACAATGTCAGTAGTTTTAGCTGGGTGATTGCTGAGGCTCCAGGGAGTGGTGCCGAGGTATCTGTGTGGTGTGGGAAGGAACACTTGGATTTGGGAGGTGCACACGTGTGTGCTGTGTGCATGTGCTCTGTTCAAGTTCCACAGGTGAACCTTTAAAAGGTAGAAGGCCAAATGTGTCGATCGGGGGTTGTGGTATTTGTTTTTCTCTGCTTTGTTCCTCCCTTGCTTTCATTTCCTCAGGCATCTGTCAAGCTCCTGCTCTCTGAGGATGTTTTGTTGACCTCAGGACCGTCTCTTCTGCTGCTGAGGCCTGGTATGAGCCTCTGCTGCTCACAGTGCTGAGAGGCACAGCCGTGGCTGGTGCAGCCCACCTTGGTCCCAAGCATGGCAGTTTGACGTTTTTCAAAGATTTAGACAAATAGTTTCTGTGCTGTCATAAGCTGGCTCAGTTTGCAAACACAGTAACTTGTATTTTCTTCTTTACAAACATGCAGTAACTTGTGTTTCCTTCTTTTTGTATTTTTTGGAGACAGTCATTAGCCATTGCTTCTATCACGACCGATGAAAAATGATGTTATGTAGCTGAGTTGATATTTCAACTCATATTAAATATCAAGTTGATATTTAAGTAGTAGTAACAAATGGAAGCACTCAATATATGGCTGTTTTTCTTTTTAGATGATACATCAGCAGCCTAACCCAGGTATCCATTACGAGTATATCATTCCAGGAGACAATGTCATTAGTCCTCAGCTACTTGCTCACAGGAGGCCAGGTAAAATGCCACCATTTCCTATTATTTAACACATTTGGTTACCCAATAAACTAATGGGGAAATTCATACCATTAAATTCAGTGTAAATGCTGCCATTGATGTGAGAGGGGCCCAGAATTTCACCCTACATGTTGAATGAGATGTCAGCATAGATTTAGTAACTTCAGTGAATTAATACAGGCAGGGATTATTTATACTTTAGGTGGGAATCTGCTCACAGATTTCTGCTTTCAGTAACAGTTCTGTTATTAAAATTTTAGCCATGGGTTTGCATGAGCTGGAGCATTGTAACCTTCTCTCAGAAATGAAATAAAACATGATTTTTCTTTTCAGAGTGTGAGATAATTTGAAACAACCCTTCACAGTTTCTTTTTCCTCTCCCAACTGGAGAGGATCAAACAGAACAGTGTTTCTGTCCCAAGGCAGAATCTGGGCAGCCTGTGCTCCTGCCTGAGCTGTGGATGTGTGCTGTGTGTGCTCTAGAAAGTCCTGAAGGACAGCAGAACATTTGCAAGTGAATTTGGTCCTCGTTTTGATGGTCGTGACTTGCCTTGACAAATTTCTGTTTGCAGCCTGTTTGTAAAGAGGAGCAGCTGGGCTGGGCCATGGGGAGGCACAGGATGCAGAGCATGGTACAAAACTAAAAAGCTTTGGGAAATTTTGACACACTGGGTGCATTAACTCTGCAGTGTGTTTGGAGAGTCTTAATGTATTTGCAGACTGAGACTTGGTTATCTTAGTTTAAAACAACACAGTCTTTGCAGGTCACTATTAGGAATTCTCTACATAGCAGATCAAAGCTGCTTCCAAATTTAATGAAACTCCAATTCTGATTATTAGTGGATCAGAGCATAGACTGACGTTCGCATGTGAGGCTCATTCTCATTATTTTACTTTTCTGTTGTGTGTCCATCATCAGGGGAGCCGTTGAATGGTCAGTTGGGAATGCCAGAAGGTACAAGTCATGAGGATGAGGATTTGCACAGAGAGACAGACATTCTCACTGGACAGTCAGCTGGAACTTTTCCAGTTATTCAGCCAGGAAGATTTCCTTCTCATCAGCCAGAAAACCAGGTGCCTGCTATGCAACAGCCAAGGCAAAACCGAGAACACAACTGGAAACAGGTTGGAAAAACTGAGTGCACTACTACCTGTGGGAAAGGTGAGTGCTTTGGACACTGTGCACAGAAAAGAGGTGGCTTGTGGGAGGGTTCAAAGGCAAAATGACAAATATGAAATCTGCAAAGGAAAGCATTCCAGGAAAGGGAGGAAAGCGTTCCAGGAAGTTTGTGGGAAGAAGTGTAAACTGCAAATCTGCTTGTCTGGTTGAATAGCATTCCACTGGTGTTTATTTCATTCTGTGCAAGAAAGTTAGCTCTAACCTAAGCAAAATCTTGCATTTTCAGTTCAAAGTTAATTTTCCTGTTTGTGGTTTCTTTCTCGGCCTAATCCTGATTTTCTGCACTAATCAGGCTCCAATACCAATAAATAATTAGTCATTCAGAGTTATTTGCTGTAGAATAGCCCAAAACTAAAATCACCCCATTTTTAAGTCAGTGATTTGGCTTCAAGTGGTTGAACTGGCAGTTGTTGGTTGTACCTTGACCACTTCTCCTTGGCTGAGTTAATGTACTTTAACTTTTTGTTTACCAAATACAAGCTCACATGTTGGCTCTTTGTAGTAATAGTAGAGTTCTGTCTTTCTGCTCTGGCATGAAAGTTACTTAAAGACTGAGCATTAAATATGAAGAGTAGTCATTTTTGGTGATGTTTAACTTGTAAGCTTTGCCTGATGGATTTTTGCAAAATCCAGATAAAGTGGATGATGTTCTCCTGTATTTACTCTCCACGTAACTGAAGTCAGGAGGCTCAGCCTCTTTCCAGAAGCACAGCAGAATAACTGCTAGTTTTTTCCTCCTGCCAAGCCTGTATTGTGGCCTCTTAGCTGCATGTTTTTGAATTGCCTAAATACTTAATGTTTGTACTCTCTGCAGTGTAAAGATCTCATGCAGACCCAGGGACATGTTTTCTCAGCCTTTCCTACAGTGCTGTGCTATACTTTCTATATACCAAATACTTCCCATAGTATGACCATGTAAACAGTACAGCATTCAGCTCTTACATTTGGAAATTTGGGATAAAGTCTGTATTTCCTGTTGTCAAGTTATGCTTTTCCTTTCTACGTCAGTGTTGGATGCTACTGTTAGAACTGCGGAGTCTTCTGCAATCCTTCACCTAATTTTCTTCTCCATTTCAGGATCACAGTACCCAATTTTCCACTGTGTCAACAGAATCACTCACGAGGAGGTCCCCGAGGGTTACTGTGACAGCAGTACCAAACCCATCCCAGAAGAGGAGGCCTGCAACCTCTTCCCATGTCCAGCTTTGTAAGATATTACAATTTATGTCAAGTGAAATAAGGCAATGCCGTTGAGGTTTTGTCTGTGAAAGAGGCTGTTCTGAGCAGGAAACTAGTTTGATCTTCTAAGTACTGTGCCCTTGTGTCATAAAGTGTAGTGGATTTTTTTCCTTAGTCGTTGTTGGCCACCTTCCCCTTCACAGGGAGAACAGTGTTCGGAGTAGGCAAGAGGGAAGTTGGCAAAAGTAAGTGTAGCAGTTCCTCCAAATGTGTGTGATTGTTCAGGCAGGCACAGGCTACATGGTCTCTGTGGGTACATCTTTTTTCAAGTGAGAGGTTTCTGCACATACCTGTCTAAAGAAGAGGCTCTGTGAGTTCTATCACTCCACATTAGATCCAGGTGCTGCAGTGGCCACCTTTTCATTCCATGGGTCATATACAAAGATGAGATAATGCTCACAGCAGCTCCCTGGTAAATACTCCCTCTCTTTGAATTGGGTAGTTCTTCAGCTCCAAGACTGGATTCTAAAGTAGTGGTCCTTGTTTCCAGCACACTAATCCAGCTCAGCTGTGATTTCCTTCTGAAATGACACTGTGCACTGCAGTTGGCTAAGCAACAGGTTTTAAATACTCAAAAACGAAAAATAAACATATAACCCCTCAGCCAAAAGGACAATTCATTCAGGGAGTATACCAAAAAAAGGGTTAAACCCAGTTGCCATTGTAGCAACGTTGTTTTAGGTCAATTTTCCATCTCTCTGGTGGTTACACTCCTCAGTTCTCTTCTGAGCAGCAGAATCTCCTTATCCCATGGAGATTTCCAGTGGTGTAAGTGCTGTTACAGTGTCAGAGATGTCTGAAAGCAATTTCCTGGTGTGTATTAGATACTCAGGAATTTCTGAAGCCATTTACATGGAGATGTCTTCTCTTACCAAAAACATTTTTCTCACCTTTTTCCTTCTAACAACTCATATTAATTCAGGATAATGTCAAGAATATAAGCAAAGAAATTTAAATATTTAAATACAAATATTTTGCTTATTCTCCACAAGAGTTCTGAAATAAAATATGTGAACAGTTCAGATACTTCCCTTATTTGTGTCTGTCTTCATGCTTGAAATGAAAACTGAAAGGGGAAAATGACGTATTTGTACAAAGGTGAAAAAATAAATACAATGAAATCTTGAAATGAGAAGAGTATATCTAGGGATTTTTTTCATCTCTAAAGTGAATTGTATTTATTCATTGCTTATCATTTGCTATTTCAGTTTTGCTGATGAATGAATGCCTGGATGCATTACATAATTTTTGTGTTACTGCCATTGTTTAGAATCTTTGCTGCAGAAAATCTTTACGTTGTACATCTTAAACTTTTGGGAAGTGTCGTTCCAGCAGTAATATATATTATAGGTAGAATCTTTAAAAAACCAAACAGCTATCAGAGGCTTAAGTTATGTTTGTAATATGTCTTGAGACCATAAATTGGGCCATCTGTATCCATGGCTGTTATTATGAACCACTGCAGGTGGATTGTGTATACAAGTATATAATGTTGTCTCATAAGAGGTTGTTTTGCAGCAGTTTAAGTGCTATTTTGTAGGGTTCTGTACCAGCATCAGAATCATGTCATTCCAGTTCTGTTAAGATTCAGTATTAGAGAATTCTTTGCTGAAAAAAAGATGTCCCCTTTTTTATTTTTTTCCTTCAGCTGGGACATAGGGGAGTGGTCTGAGTGCAGCAAAACCTGTGGCCTGGGGATGCAGCACCGCCAGATCTTGTGCCGGCAAATCTACGCCAACCGCACCCTGACGGTGCAGCAGTACCGGTGCCACCACCTGGAGAAGCCTGAGACCACCAGCACCTGCCAGCTGAAGATCTGCAGTGAGTGGCAGATCAGGACAGAGTGGACCTCAGTAAGTATGATTGACTCATTCGGGGCGTAAAACCTCAGAAAAGAGTAAGAATTTTCTTCCAGGTGTCACCAATCAAATGTGAATTTTGGTTTTGTTTAAAACGGGGAAGTGGAATGTTGAAGGCCTTGGAAATAAGTAAATCTTAGTTCAGTAAACCCCTGCTTCACTATGACCATTAAAGTTTCCTCACCAGAAAGAAGATAAAAAACACAAACCATGTCTGTACAGACATACACAAGCTGTCTGAGCGATGTTTTTTTTACATGCTGTGTGAGTAGGAGAGTCCTGAGAGGTTTGCATGAGGTGGCAAACCTATTGCTCTTTCTCACAGCATGCAGAGCTTAGCTCCAGGAGTTATTTAACATCACATATGTATTTAGGATAAAGGCAGTAGTCCCTGTTACTGTAGTTGGTTTGAAGCCATGCCAAGACTTTTAGATAAATGTGGATGATACAGTTTTGAGATTTAACTTTTCGGTGTTGCTTACAACAGGTTCGGTCAAGCTGACAACCATCCCAATTACTTTCATGGCCATGGTGTGAAAGAGAAAATATCCTGCTGTATTAAGTGAAGTGATACACAAATCTGTCAGTATTCCATGAAACAAAGCAAAAAACTTTTAGTTGCTGAATTATGGAGGTGGATAGACCACGAAAAATTCTAGCTTAAACCCTCAAACTAAACCTACTTTTTTCTCTCTCCTGAAGTGCTTCCTTGCTCCTACTTCCCCCAGGCTGTGCATCAGGCATCAGATACCCAGAGATATCAGGTATCAGGCAGAGATACCCAGAGCTGTCAATGTTCTCTGAGGCTGGAGAAAGCAGGAGAAGGCCTCTGCTTGGAAGTGGGATTCAGGAGTTGTGTTTCTTTGCATTTCTCTTGCTTCGTATCTGCTTTTATAGGTCAAGATCAATATGATGCAGAGTATGTCAGCCTGCTACTTAAATATCAGCAGTTCATTTTGATAAGTGCAGTATGACCTGTTGAAGATGGAATTTCGTGTTTTCCAAATGTATCAGCGTGATACACTGTAGAATGCCACAGAGTGAGCATATGATTTAATACAACTGATGTGGTTTTATTCCCTACTCCTGGCAATCTAGAATAGTTCTGTATCTCCTGCCCTAGCAGGAATGAATGAGCTGGATGTTCCCAGCTCCCTGATAAGCCACTGCTCAGAGTGCTGATGCACCTCCCTTTTGTTGCAGTGTTCAGTGCCTTGTGGAGTGGGGCAGAGGACTCGGGATGTGAAGTGTGTCAGCAACCTTGGGGACGTTGTTGATGACGAGGAGTGTAACATGAAGCTGCGGCCAAATGACATTGAGAACTGTGACATGGGCCCCTGTGCCAAGAGCTGGTTCCTCACAGACTGGAGTGACAGGGTAAGGCTTCTCTTCATCTTGTGCTGCCAAATCTTCTAAAACTTAGGGGCATCAGAATTAAAAAATGTGTATCTGTGCAGCCATAAAAGGAGTAATCTTATTTTCCATATTTATCCTTGATCTGTTGAACAGGCAAAAGCAAACAAAAACATAATGATCCCAAGGGCATCTCAAGTTTGTGTTAAGATACAAGAATGCACAGAAAGGGCATGTGGGTATGTGGCCAAACATCTGGATTTAGAATTGGCTCTGAGTCTGAACTTCCCAAAATATTGAGTGTGCTGAGATTTATTATTCTGCCTTGCTTAGGCCTGAGAGTCAAGATTCAAACTCTTAAAATTCAAACTCATTCACTGTTTTTTTTAGAGGATGCAGATTTGAGGCCTGATGTCTGGGTTTAAGTTCAAACCATAAAACAATTATCTTCTAGCTGTGAAAAGAGGGGAACAACTTCCTAAACTCAGGCAAGCTTAATTCAGGCTCCTGTACTTTGTGAACATGGGGGGTTCTTTATTCCAATGAGTCTCTGCATGAAAGCAACAAACCCAGTGGTGATTGACCTTGTTTTGTGATTGGGCTCAGAGTTGTTGTTCAGTGGTGATATTTATATGCTGTCATTAAAAGGCTCACAAACATGGGCTAGGAAAAGCTGGGTATTTTGGTCTCCCGTGGATGCCTGCCTATCCACTTCATCTGGAGACAAGCTGAGCCTTCAGCCTGTAAACTCCTGGTTGCATCTCCCTTTTTTTTGACAGACAAATACTGTAATTTCTCACTGAAGCTGTAAGATTCCATCCATAACTTAAAGATTTCATGGTTTAGATCATTTTGCAGCAGTACCTCTGAAAGCTGGGAATGTCAGGCTCATGGGCTGAGCGTTAGTTTGGACACTCAGAAGATTTTGCACATGGTTTAAATGCAGAGATGGAACGGGAACTTCAAAAGTAGAACAGGTAGCTGATAATTAAATCACATAATTAAAAAGGCTGATAGACTCTTATTACAATTAAAGGCCTGCAAAATTTTCAGCCTCTAGACAACTCAAATAGATTTTATAAAAAAAACAAAAATATAGACTAATAAATGTGTGCTGTTGTCACTTTTTTTCCAGTGTACACTCTGGCATAGTATGGACAGAAAGTTACCAGGTGAAGTATAGGTGTATTAGTGCAAAGGGAAAGATTTTGCTGTAGGGGAAATGGCAGTGCCTTTTTTTTTTAAGTGATATTTTACAAGTAAGAGAGAAAAACGCATTCTACCCTCAAAGACATCTTTCTTGAAAAAGCTGGCCCAGCTGCTATCAGCTACTGGTTCCACCACACAAAGCACAGTCATTCCAGTGAAGGTTCTAGCACCATTTGCTTCATTTTTCTACACTAATATTCTGCCCTCTGCAGAATTAAAAGCAGCTTTTGACCTGAAGGTCATAACTGTAGAATGTTATTATGCTTATTTATATGTGTTGAATAGAAGTGAAGCAGGTAATGTGGAAAATGTTGGAGGTTTTTTTCTTACCACAAACATTCTAGGGCCAGAGAGCAAAGAATGGATTTTGTTACCTTCTCAGTTTATATAAGTGTACAGATTCATTTCTTCCAAATGCTTGCTACTGTAGTTGGCATTGTTCACCACCACTTCTGCCAGCAGTGGGGTTGGATTCACAAAGAGGATGTAAGGAACAGCTTATTTCAGGAAAAAAACGTAGATTTGAGCTGGGATATGCAGGATCTTCTAAGATTCACACATCCCTCATAACTGGGGTGTTCAGAGGAGCCCAGTGGCAGTGATTCCAGTGGAAGTCAGTGGAATAAAGGAGTAGTCAGTAGCTTTGCAAAGTCAGCCTTTGGCATTAGCTTTCTTATTTCGCCACGAAAGGACTGTTTTTGAGGGTCAGAAGTCTCTCTTTCTTTGTAGAGGAATGTGTTCCTATTGAAAGACAAGAGGAGAATCCTGTCGTGGAATGGAAATGGGCATTCCCAGGTGTATGGACTTTGCCTGTGTAATTTCCCCAAACAATTCTTTAAGAAGTGCTTTAAGCCAAGCCACACTCCAGCAATAAGCACAGATCAGCGATGGGCAGCCACAAATGGTTCAGATAAGCAGCCAAAAGTTCAAATGCTTTAAAAAAGCTTGTTCAAACCTCTTGAGTCTGCAAAACTGTGGTGGAAATCTCACAAGAACAGACCTTCTTTGTGAGATTTATTACATGCCTACTTCAAGTCCCAGCTGGAAATACCACAGAACAGTCTTTCCCATTGTATTTTGACATTTCAGCCGTGGCTGGAAATAAGAGGTAAAAGAACTTATCCTAACTTTTGAGAACGTTGGAACTTTGAAATGGTTGAGTTCAAACTTGGTTACAGCCCTAAGAGGAGGCCTGGTCTGTACTTTCCTGAACCCACTTTGCAAACACTTAATGTGTACTGTTGCACATGCAGCAAGCAGAGATTTCCAGAGGGCTGTCAGAGATCAGTTAAACACGTCCTTTCTCTTTCAGCAAGGGATGTATCAAACCTCCGTGTCTGGATTTATGTGGTACATGGGGCATTACAGTATAGCCTTGGTTAATTAGTGAAACATCAAGAAAAATCACAGTAACATAAAAATTACAGTTGTCTTTGCTGCCAACAGATGTTAAATTTCAGGATAACTGATTTGATAACTGTGGTACATGTGGGCAGAATTTGACAAGGGTATTCTTTAACAGTGTTTTAAAAATAGAGCGAGATCTAATTTAGGGATGCTGGAACGATTTTGGGTTTTCTTATTTTACTGAAACCTTGCAAAGTTTTAATTGATGAAAAAAAGTCATGCTAGTTACCTTTATTTTCATTGATAGTTTCTGTGGTTCTGAATTGGAAGATGATGTCATTAAATTTCCCTAAATGTAACTTTGGCAGTATAACATATGTGCACTTAAAACCCTGCAGAGCACATACAGATTTGTGTGTAAGAGTTGTGTTTCCTTCCCAGGGTGGTCTGTTTGTGGCTTTGCTCTGTAAATAACACTTGGCTGCCTTCTTGCCATGTTCTCCACTCCTGTTTTCCCACAATGTATTTATGTATTTTATGGCCACCTGTTTCCCCCCGTGGCATCGACCTTCTTGGATTCAGTTTCTGCACACAGTGATTCTTTATATATGAAATTAAAAACCCCTGCATGTTCCTGAAACAATACAGTTCTTGATCTGTGTTATTTTGACAAACAGGTATCAAAGTCCATTGTGTGTGTATTACACACACACACACTCTTTTACCTGCAAAGCTTATGACATGTGGCCACACTGGTGAAACATGTAAAGGAAGGAGGGAAAGCAATTCATCCTTAGGAAACAAACACTTCTTTTCTGAAAAGTATGTACTCTGTCATTTGTTTGTGACCATGTGTTGACATCCCCCAGGCTCAATCTTGAGAGAAATAGAAATTTTTACCCATTTCAATGGGAAAGATTGCAGATTAAAAGTCTGTAGTAGCAAAGTGAGACCAATCTTATTTGTCTGTGCCTGTCTTTATATTTATTGCTCTACCTTGAGTATAAATAAGAGAATTAACTTAAGTTTCGTGGCTTTGACTTCTGCATGATCTTTAACCTCTTCTGCCTATAGAGGGTCTGGACAAACTTTTGTGATATTTTTATGTGCATTTTTAGAAAGATGGCTTCCTGTCTGCTAATTCTCTAAAGATGTCACACTGCATTAAAACAGCACAGCTCCACCAACCAGCATCCATTAATCAGTAGAGTAAATCTGGTGAACCTTACTGAACTCAGCAACAGAATGGAATTGATGGGAGCAGATGAGATTCTTGCAAACATTTCACATGACTGATTCTTTGACAGCTCTAATTGCTGGAAAGTTTACTTCTCCTGTGGGTCAGAAGTGGGAAACTGCATTCTCCTGATTTACAGCAATGGGAAGCTCACCAATGTTTCCTTGCAGCTTCCAACTGGAGCATTCCCCTCTCGCATTTTTGTTTATTCCTCATTGCCATCTCCTCTGTTCATTTGTTTCTCGTTTTATGTTTACAGCCTACTTAGAAAAGAAGCCAAAATACAAACAATTCTTAGATGTTAATGAGATTCTGCGGCCAAAATAAAACCTTGGGAAGAAAGAAAAAATGCTGCACATCAGGGAACATAATCAAAACAAACCAAACACATGCTCTGGATTTCACTCTTCATTAAAAGGAGTAATGGCAATGCTTCTGTAATAATCTGCCATAAGAGAACTGTAGTGAAAAGAGAACTTCATAAAAATCAGTGCTTTATTCCTTACAATTCTAAAATATTGCCTAACAGGTTTGAGTGGGTTTGCTGAAGAGTCAGATGAGGAACCACCAATGAATAC